>NC_091222.1:15594233-15706733 GCF_040958095.1 Procambarus clarkii
CTCCCTCTTGATTCTGCGCCTCCTGACGATTTCTCCCTCCATCGGCATCTTGTAGATTCCGTGGATGCGTGTGTTACTTTCAACCCCACTCGTCTCGGTACACGTGTCGTTGCTGCTCCTTCTCAGGATGCGGCTTCCCGCTTGGCTGCCTTATCTTGCCTTGGCGAGATCCCTGTTCGGGTCTCCAAGAACGTTCAGATGAATTCCAGTGTTGGCACTATTCTCCTCCCACCCCATGTTGCAACCGGTGTTCGGAATCTGCAGGATTGCCACGATGATATTCGGCATATCCTTGATGCCCAAGGCCATTCTGTCCTCCAGGTTGACTCGTTTACTCGTCCCCCTCGTGGTCGTCGCCGTCAACCCCTTCGTGTTGTGAAGATCACCTTTGATGGTAGGACCCTTCCATCCTCTGTCATTCTTGCTGGTGCTAGGTGCTCTGTCCAGGAGTATATTCCTTCTCCTCGACTTTGTAATAAGTGCTGGAGGTTTGGGCATGGTGCCCTCCGCTGCTCTGGGACTGTCTCTCTCTGTCCTTTGTGTGGGAGTGAAGGTCACTCTAAGTCGGAGTGCACTTCTCCCCAAGCTCGCTGCCTCAACTGCGGTGAGGCCCATCCTACGTTCTCCCGTGCCTGTGTCCATTACAAGCTTGAGGCGGCCGTCCTTAACCTGAAGCACCGGGAGCGTTTGTCTTTTCCTGAGGCGAGGCGCCAGGTTCGCCGGCTCCCGCCTTATACTTACATCTCTTATGCTCGCGTGTTGAGCTCTTCCTCTCCTCGTCCTTCCCCCCTTCCTCAGACTCTCAACCGTTTCCGGGCCTTGGACCCTGATACGCCCACTGCCCCCTCCTCTGTTCCTTTGAGTTCTTTCCTGAGGGGTCCCCCTCCTGGTCCTCTGTCTGGGGTTCCCCTTCTTTCGACCCGGTCTGTCATGTCTCCTGTGTCTTCTTCCTCGTCCCCCTCCGATCCTCCTTCCCATCCTCTGCCTCCATCTATCGGCTCTCCCCGCCGCCTGTCGGTGCAGGCGGATGTCCATCGCTCTCCTAACGGCCGTCGTGTGTGCTCTCGTTCGGCTTCTCCTGTTGAGACACTGGAATCCGTTGCCCGGTACGTAGTTGCTGGGACACCTGTCTCTTTAAGTCAGAAGCGTAAGCCTGGCTCCTCTCCTTCCTCTTCCCCGG
The DNA here is from genome assembly GCF_040958095.1 of Procambarus clarkii. Classification (NCBI taxonomy): domain Eukaryota; kingdom Metazoa; phylum Arthropoda; class Malacostraca; order Decapoda; family Cambaridae; genus Procambarus; species Procambarus clarkii. The sequence goes on from NC_091222.1 coordinate 15,595,414, forward strand.
CGGGTAAGAAGGCTTCGCTTTCTTCCTTAGCTCCTACTTCTGGCTCTGTTGCTCCTTCCCCTCCCGTTTCAGTGGTTGCGCCCCCTGTTCCTGCTATGGAGGTTTCTTTGGCCCCTGCTTCCCTTTCGGTTGCTGCTCTTGCTGGGGTGCGCTCCCCTCTTTCTACTCCCCCTCTTCCTACTCCCCCTCTTCCTACTGCTGTCCTTGACTGCTCCTCTCCGTTGTCTCCTCCTCTTCCTCCTCCTCCTCCGGACCCCGCCCGCCCACCTCTGATCTGTTCTCCCGTTTCCTTCCCTCCGTCTTTGCTCAGTTTACCCATGCCCCCTAACCCTGACTTTGCTGACCCTGATCCCGACCCTGATATTCTTTAACGTGCTCTGTTGCTCTTTCGCCTTTGTTTCTTCCTTGTTCTCTGTTTTTGTCCTTTCTCTTCCCGTCGTTGTCCATTCTTCAATGGAACGTTCGAGGTTATTACGCCAATTTCCTCGAACTCCAACTTCTGATTTCGCGGTTTTCGCCCCTTTGTGTCTGTCTCCAGGAGCCAATGCTTGGTGCTCGTCCTGGTCGTTTTCGTGGCTATTCCTTTCTCTCCCCCCCCCCAGCCATTGCTGGGGCTTCTAATTCTTCTGCTCTCTTGATTCGTGCAGATGTTCCCTTTGTTCCTTTACTTTTTCCTTCGCCTCTCCATTGTTCTGCTGCTCGTATCTTTGTGGGGAAATGGTACACAGTTTGTTCCATTTATCTCCCCCCGAGTGTCCCGCTCTCTCTTCCTGATTTGAAACACCTCCTAGACTCCTTGCCGGAGCCTGTGCTCCTGCTGGGTGACTTCAATTGTCGTCATTCTCTTTGGGGTGACGTTCTGACGAATACCCGGGGTCGCCTCCTTGAGCCGTTTCTCCTATCTTCTTCCCTGTCTCTTCTGAATTCTGGTGAGCCCACTCATTTGGACTCTCGGACTCGCGCCCTTTCTTGTCTTGATCTTTCTCTCTGCTCTTCTTCTCTTTACTTGGATTTCACGTGGCAGGTTCTTGATGACCTCCATGGAAGTGATCATTTCCCCATCCTTGTTTCCTTTTTCTCTTTTCGCCCTTCCCTCTCTTTCCCTAGGTGGCAGTTTGCTAAGGCAGACTGGACCCTATTTACCCTCAGTGCTGCTCTCTCTGACCTCTCCCTTCTGCCTCTCTCTCGCGCTCTCCTCCTTTTTCATGACACTGTCTTCAACGCTGCCCTCCGCTCTATTCCTCGCTCTTCCTCTCGGGGTCCACGGAAGTGCGTTCCCTGGTGGAATGCGGACTGTGCTCGGGCTGTCCGCTGTAAGCGTGCAGCCTGGAAGAGGCACCGCCGTAGGCAGACGACCGATTCTTTTCTTTTCTTTCGGAAAGCGAGTGCGGTGGCCCGTAGGGCCATCCGTACGGCTAAACGTGAATGTTGGGCATCTTATGTCTCAACAATTACGTCCGAAACCCCTCTGGCCCAGATCTGGAAGCGTATCCGCAAGATAGCGGGTAAGTTCGTTCCCGATGTTTCACCGGTCCTTCACCTCCATGATACTCTTGTGGCGGACCCGTTGCAGGTCGCTTCCGAACTGGGTTCCCACTTTTCTTCTGTTAGCTCTGGTCTTCATCTTCCCCAATCTTTCCTTCTTCGTAAACCTATCCTTGAGTCTCGTCCTTTAGATTTCTGCACTCATCTTCAGCTTCCCTATAATGATCCCTTCTCTCTCTCTGAACTTCGTTCTGCTCTGGCCCTCTGCGGTTCTACGGCGGCGGGCTCCGATGGTATTCATTATGAGATGCTTCGCCATCTCCCTCCGAGCACGTCTCAGTATTTACTGAGTCTGTATAATCGGATCTGGGAGTCGTCGTCAGTCCCTGAGGACTGGCTCGATGCCGTTGTCCTCCCTGTTCGCAAACCGGGGTCTCTGGGTACTTCCCCTAAGGACTTTCGCCCTATTGCTCTCACAAGTTGTGTCTGCAAACTTTTTGAACGTATGGTTAACGTTCGTCTGATGTGGTTCCTGGAACACCATCACCTCCTCTCCCCTTCTCAATTTGGTTTCCGCAAGTGCCGCAGCACGACAGATGTCCTGGTGAACTTGGAGGTCTATATTCGTACTGCTTTTGCTGCGAAGACCTCCGTTGTTGCCGTCCTTTTTGACCTGGAAAAGGCTTACGACACCACTTGGCGTTATCATATCCTATCTCAACTTCATTCTTTTGGCCTTCGTGGTCATCTCCCTCTCTTTCTCCGCAGCTTCCTCTCTCGTCGTTCCTTTCGGGTGCGCCTTGGTACCGCTCTCTCTCCCTCTTTTCAGCAATATGAAGGTGTGCCCCAGGGTAGTGTTCTGAGCACTACTCTTTTTCTGGTTGCCCTCAATGGTCTTCTTTCCTCTCTTCCTTCTGGTGTCTTCTCCGCTCTCTATGTCGATGATCTTACCCTTTGTTGTCAGGGTGATGATTCGCCTCTCCTTCAACGCCGGCTTCAACTTGCAATTGATGCCGTGTCGTCTTGGGCCACTGATCATGGCTTCAAGTTCTCTACTTCTAAGACTTGTGCCATGACATTTACGCGGAAACGGGTTGTTCTTCGTCCCTCTTTGTCACTTTATGGTCATCCCCTTGAATACAAAGATTCCGCGAAGCTTTTGGGGTTATTCCTTGACACTCGTTTGTCTTGGTCTCCCCATATCTCTTACCTCCGTGTTGAGTGCTCTAAGGCCCTTACCCTCCTTCGGGTCTTGTCCCATACTTCTTGGGGGGCAGATAGGCGCACTCTCCTTGCTTTACATTCTTCTCTCGTCCTGTCTAAGCTCGATTATGGTTGCCCTGCTTACTCGTCTGCTTCTCCTTCTACTCTTCGCCGTCTTGATGCTTTGCACCATACTGGGTTGCGCCTCAGTTCTGGTGCCTTTCGTTCGACTCCCGTCCTTAGCTTGTATGTTGACACTGGCTTCCTGTCTCTCCAGGACCGCCGTGATCGCTACTGTCTTCGCTATCTTGCGCGGTCCTTGCAACATCCTTCCTCTCGCCTCTGTCGTGCTTTAACTTTTACCCCTCCTGCGGTTCCTGTTCCTCTTCACCACCTCCCTCTTTCTGTCCGGTTATCTCTCCTGCAGGATTCTCTTTCCGTTCGTATTTCTGATGTTTCTCCTCGTGTTGTTCCTTCTTTGCCCCCGTGGAGGGTCCCTCTTCCGCGGTTTTGTACTTCCTTGACCCGTATCACTAAAGCTTTTACCCCTCCTGCGGTTCTAAAACGCCTTTTCCTCGAGCACTTTTCTTCTCACTCCCGCTCCGTTTCTGTCTTCACCGATGGGTCTAAGTCAGCGGACGGTGTTGGCTACTCTGTTGTTTTTCCTGATCGCACTTATATGTGTCGCTTGCCTCCGGAGGCTAGCATCTTTACAGCGGAACTTTATGCTATTCTCTATGCTCTTCGTCTCCTACTTTCTCGTTGTCAGTCTTCCTTTGTAGTTGTTGTTGACTCTCGTAGTGCCCTCATGGCTCTCGGGTCCTTTAATCCAGTTCATCCAGTGGTTGTCGAGATCCAGCATTGGCTGTTTCTCGTTCATAGTAAATTTAAGTCGGTTGAGTTTTGTTGGGTTCCCAGCCATATTGGTGTGTCTTTAAATGAGCGTGCGGATGCTGCCGCCAAGGAAGCTGTCCGCTCTTGTCCCATCTCTCGTAAGGGCATTCCGTATTCCGACTTTTACCCGGTTATCCATTCCTCAGTCCTTACCCGTTGGCAGGCTTCTTGGTTGTCTGTTACTGGTAACAAGCTACGTACTCTTAAATGTTGTGTTTCCTCGTGGCAGTCCTCCTTCCACCGTAACCGGCGGTGGGAAACAGCTCTGGCGAGGTTGCGTATTGGCCATACTCGCTTAACCCATGGTCACTTGATGGAGCGCCGCCCTGCTCCTTATTGTCCTAGTTGCATTGTCCCTCTTACGGTCGTGCATGTCCTTCTTGAATGTCCTGACTTCCAGGACGAGCGTATGTCTTGCTTTCCGACCGCCCCTCACGGTCACCTGTCCCTCGATAGAATTCTTGGTGACTCGGATACTTTTGATATCGTTCGCCTTATGCGTTTTTGTTCTCGTATTGGCATCCTTGGTGATATTTAGCGCCCTCTGATTATTTTGCGTATTTGATGGTGCTACATAGCCTTCCCGGTTTGGTGCCTTCTTTTGATAATTACTTACTTACTTGAGAATGGCACTTCCAGCATGAGACTGTTGAAGGTTGAGAGCCTAGTGTTACGAGTGGGAACTACTGGTACTCCACGGAGTCGGGCCAAGTGCGGAACTTTGAGGATGTTGGCCTTGTACATAACAGTAAGACCAACAACGTCCCGACGGTGTTGCTGGCTCTGATGTTCAGACCGTTCCCACCAGACTTGGTCAAGACTAGAGATAAGCCTTCTAGCCCATCTCTCCACTTTGTCCAACAGTCTGACGAAAGATGGGGGGCAGGCAATCCAGGAAAGGGGTGCATACTCAAGATGGGAGCGAACTTGAGCTTCATATAAGGTTTTGCATCCCTTGCTGTCAAGAAGATATGAGATGCGCCGTAGTGCTGTAAGTATCCTGGCTGCCTTTTTAGCTAGGTTTAGCACATGGCTCTTCATTGTCATTGAAGAGTCGAACTTCATTCCCAAGATGTCAAATTCTTCTGTGAACTCTAGGGATTTGCCACCCATTTCCAGTTCTGTCCGATTCGCCATGTGCAGTCTAGTTATCATCATCGCTTGAGTCTTCTCAGCCGCAAATGTAACCTGCCATCTCCTACCCCAGGTAGAAATTGCTGAAAGTTTGTGATTAATGATTCTTGCAGCAGTTAGCATTTCCTCCTTTCTGTATGTAAAGGTTAGAGTACAGTCATCAGCATAGGCTTGAGCTTCAGGAATGAGATGAAGAAGATCGTTGAAATAAACATTCCACAGCAGAGGGCCAAGCACACTACCCTGTGGAACGCTGGCACCAATTGAGTGGCTATCGGATTCTGCTCCATTGAGGACCACCCTTAGAGTCCGTTCTTGAAGGTAGTCTTTTAATAACACTAAGATGGAGCCTGCAATGCCTAAAGCTTAAAGCTTCACTGCTAGTCCAGAGTGCTAGACCCGATCAAAGGCTCCTGCTATATCTAGAGCAACAACACAGCTGATCTTGGACTCATCCAGTGACTGATGCCACTTAGAGGAGAGATTTAGCAAAAGATCAGCAGCAGATCGGCCTTTTCTAAAACCATACTGTCGATCACAAATTAGCCCCCCCTCTCTCTCTCTCTCTCTCTCTCTCTCTATATATATATATATATATATATATATATATATATATATATATATATATATATATATATATATATATATATATATATATATATATATATTAGTATATTTTGGTAGCAGTCTTTCCTGTAGACATATATTATTAAATATGACCGAAAAAGTAAGATTAATAATTCTAACACGAATTTTCTCAATCTTTCGTACATTACGCTTCACTGTTGGAGGTAAATCAAAAATCAATTCTCCAAAATTCATTTTTATTTCTAGTCTGACGCGACACGGGCGCGTTTCGTAAAACTTATTACATTTTCAAAGACTTTAGTTCACAAATACACAACTGATTAGAACTTACGTATCTCCGATTTTATATCTACATTTGAGTGAGGTGGGAGGGGTGATGTGGCATTAACACAAGACAGAACAAGAGGGGATATTAATAGGGTATTAAAAGTATCAACACAAGACAGAACACAAACAATGGGTATTGAATAGAAGTGTTTGTAGAAAGCCTATTGGTCCATATTTCTTGATGCTTCTATATTGGAGCGGAGTCTTGAGGTGGGTAGAATATAGTTGTGCAATAATTGGCTGTTGATTGCTGGTGTGTAGATGTGTAGTGCCTCGCAAACGTCAAGCCGCCTGCTATCGCTGTATCTATCGATGATTTCTGTGTTGTTTACTAGGATTTCTCTGGCGATGGTTTGGTTGTGGGAAGAGATTATATGTTCCTTAATGGAGCCCTGTTGCTTATGCATCGTTAAACGCCTAGAAAGAGATGTTGTTGTCTTGCCTATATACTGGGTTTTTTGGAGCTTACAGTCCCCAAGTGGGCATTTGAAGGCATAGACGACGTTAGTCTCTTTTAAAGCGTTCTGTTTTGTGTCTGGAGAGTTTCTCATGAGAAGGCTGGCCGTTTTTCTGGTTTTATAGTAAATCGTCAGTTGTATCCTCTGATTTTTGTCTGTAGGGATAACGTTTCTATTAACAATATCTTTCAGGACCCTTTCCTCCGTTTTATGAGCTGTGGAAAAGAAGTTCCTGTAAAATAGTCTAATAGGGGGTATAGGTGTTGTGTTAGTTGTCTCTTCAGAGGTTGCATGGCTTTTCACTTTCCTTCTTATGATGTCTTCGATGAAACCATTGGAGAAGCCGTTATTGACTAGGACCTGCCTTACCCTACAGAGTTCTTCGTCGACTTGCTTCCATTCTGAGCTGTGGCTGAGAGCACGGTCGACATATGCGTTAACAACACTCCTCTTGTACCTGTCAGGGCAGTCGCTGTTGGCATTTAGGCACATTCCTATGTTTGTTTCCTTAGTGTAGACTGCAGTGTGGAAACCTCCGCCCTTTTCCATGACTGTTACATCTAGAAAGGGCAGCTTCCCATCCTTTTCCATCTCGTAAGTGAAACGCAGCACGGAACTCTGCTCAAATGCCTCCTTCAGCTCCTGCAGATGTCTGACATCAGGTACCTGTGTAAAAATGTCGTCAACATACCTGCAGTATATGGCCGGTTTCAAGTTCATGTCGACTAAGACTTTTTGCTCGATGGTACCCATGTAGAAGTTTGCAAACAGGACACCTAGGGGAGAACCCATGGCGACCCCATCTACTTGCTTATACATGTGCCCATCCGGGCTCAAGAAGGGTGCCTCTTTAGTACAAGCTTGGAGTAGTTTCCTCAGAATATTTTCTGGCATGTCAAGAGGAGTACAGGCTGGATCACGATACACTCTGTCGGCTATCATTCCGATTGTCTCGTCCACAGGTACGTTGGTAAACAGCGATTCTACGACCAACGAGGCTCTTATCCCTGTGGCCCGTGTGCCCCGCAGTAAGTCAACAAATTCCTTTGGAGACTTCAGGCTGAAGGCACAAGGAACATAAGGAGTCAGCAGGCCGTTGAGTCGCTTCGCCAGTCTGTACGTGGGTGTGGGTATCTGGCTAATGATTGGCCGAAGTGGGTTTCCAGGCTTGTGCGTCTTGACATTTCCATACGCATATCCAGGTTTATATTCCCCAATGATCTTTGGCAGGTGGAGTCCGGATTTCTTGGCGTTCACAGTTTCGATCAGTTTGTTGACCTTTACTTTTAATTCGGCTGTAGTGTCCTTCGTTACCCTTTGGAACTTAGTTTGGTCAGAGAGTATGATGTTCATTTTCGCCAGATATTCGTCTTTTTTAAGAATGACATATATTGGCGACTTGTCACCTCTCCTGACAACTATCTCCTTGTTCTCACGAAGGCTTTTAGCTGCCGCTTTAAGCTCGGGGGACAGTATGGTGCGATCTGTAGTTGCCTCGATTCTTTCCTCCTTCTGCAATAAGTTCTGCTTGTAAGGTATCTTTGGTAGTGACCTTCTTTTGTGTCTCGAGGTCGAATATGTCGTCCAACAGAATTTCCAACTCTACTTTCCGGGCCATCTCACTCGGTCTGGACATAACATGACAGTTTATGCCTTCCAGCAACTGGCAACTGGCAAGTGTTCTAAAGTTGTATACTTAACTCTCGTGTTTAGGAGAGTTGTGCCTTAAGCATAGACACTGTGTCTTCCCATATTAACAGGGACTTGATGAAATTAACGTCTAAATGACCCCTCACTTGCTCTAGTGCTCTTGGGAGGTGATGATCTTTGGTGTATTTAAATACTCCGAAATTACCATCTCTTTTAAGGGTCTGAGCGGGTGGTGGAGAGGGTTAAGGCGTACCTGTTATGCCAGTTGCTGGAAGGCTTCTGTGCTGGCTAGGGTTCGAGTCTCCTGGTGGGAAAGTGTTCTAAAGTTGTATACTTAACTCTCGTGTTTAGGAGAGTTGTGCCTTAAGCATAGACACTGTGTCTTCCCATATTAACAGGGACTTGATGAAATTAACGTCTAAATGACCCCTCACTTGCTCTAGTGCTCTTGGGAGGTGATGATCTTTGGTGTATTTAAATACTCCGAAATTACCATCTCTTTTAAGGGGTCTGAGCGGGTGGTGGAGAGGGTTAAGGCGTACCTGTTATGCCAGTTGCTGGAAGGCTTCTGTGCTGGCTAGGGTTCGAGTCTCCTGGTGGGAAAGTGTTCTAAAGTTGTATACTTAACTCTCGTGTTTAGGAGAGTTGTGCCTTAAGCATAGACACTGTGTCTTCCCATATTAACAGGGACTTGATGAAATTAACGTCTAAATGACCCCTCACTTGCTCTAGTGCTCTTGGGAGGTGATGATCTTTGGTGTATTTAAATACTCCGAAATTACCATCTCTTTTAAGGGTCTGAGCGGGTGGTGGAGAGGGTTAAGGCGTACCTGTTATGCCAGTTGCTGGAAGGCTTCTGTGCTGGCTAGGGTTCGAGTCTCCTGGTGGGAAAGTGTTCTAAAGTTGTATACTTAACTCTCGTGTTTAGGAGAGTTGTGCCTTAAGCATAGACACTGTGTCTTCCCATATTAACAGGGACTTGATGAAATTAACGTCTAAATGACCCCTCACTTGCTCTAGTGCTCTTGGGAGGTGATGATCTTTGGTGTATTTAAATACTCCGAAATTACCATCTCTTTTAAGGGTCTGAGCGGGTGGTGGAGAGGGTTAAGGTGTACCTGTTATGCCAGTTGCTGGAAGGCTTCTGTGCTGGCTAGGGTTCGAGTCTCCTGGTGGGAAAGTGTTCTAAAGTTGTATACTTAACTCTCGTGTTTAGGAGAGTTGTGCCTTAAGCATAGACACTGTGTCTTCCCATATTAACAGGGACTTGATGAAATTAACGTCTAAATGACCCCTCACTTGCTCTAGTGCTCTTGGGAGGTGATGATCTTTGGTGTATTTAAATACTCCGAAATTACCATCTCTTTTAAGGGTCTGAGCGGGTGGTGGAGAGGGTTAAGGCGTACCTGTTATGCCAGTTGCTGGAAGGCTTCTGTGCTGGCTAGGGTTCGAGTCTCCTGGTGGGAAAGTGTTCTAAAGTTGTATACTTAACTCTCGTGTTTAGGAGAGTTGTGCCTTAAGCATAGACACTGTGTCTTCCCATATTAACAGGGACTTGATGAAATTAACGTCTAAATGACCCCTCACTTGCTCTAGTGCTCTTGGGAGGTGATGATCTTTGGTGTATTTAAATACTCCGAAATTTCCATCTCTTTTAATGGTCTGAGCGGGTGGTGGAGAGGGTTAAGGCGTACCTGTTATGCCAGTTGCTGGAAGGCTTCTGTGCTGGCTAGGGTTCGAGTCTCCTGGTGGGAAAGTGTTCTAAAGTTGTGTGTGTGTATATATATATATGTATATATATATATATATATATATATATATATATATATATATATATATATATATATATATATATATATATATATATATATATATATAGAGAGAGAGAGAGAGCCTTATCCTGCCTTGGCGAGACCCCTGTTCGGGTCTCAAAGAACGCCCGATTGAATGCCAGTGTTGGCACTGTTCTCCTCCCACACCATGTTGCGACCGATGTTAGGGATCTCAAGGACTGCCACGAGGATATCAAGCATATCCTCGAGGCCCAGGGTCATACTGTACTCCAGGTGAATACATTTACTCGTCCCCCTCGTGGTCATCGCCGTCTGCCCCTTAGGGTTGTGAAGGTTACCTTTGATGGTAGGTCCCTTCCGCCCTCTGTCATTCTTGCTGGTGTCAGATGCTCTGTTCAGGAATATATTCTCTCTCCGAGGCTCTGCGGTAAGTGCTGGAGGTTTTGGCATGGTACCCTCAAATGCTCTAGTCCTGTCTCTCTCTGTCCCCTGTGTGGAAGCGAGGGTCACTCTAAGTTGGAGTGCACTTCTTCCCAGGCCCGCTGCCCCTATTGCGGTGAAGCCCACCCTACTTTCTCCCGTGCGTGTATTCATTACAAACTTGAGGCGGCTGTCCTCAGCTTGAAGCACCGAGACCGTTTGTCTTTTCCTGAGGCTCGGCGCCAAGTTGATCGTCTCCCCTCTTTTGCTGGTGTCTCCTATGCTCGCGTGGTGCGCTCTTCCTCTCCTCGTCCTTCCCACCTTTCTCAGTCTCACAACCATTTCCGAGCCTTAGACCCAGACACGCCCACCACCACCTCCCCTGTTTCCCTCCATTCTGTTCCGAAAGGTCCCCCTCCTGGTTCTCTGTCTAGGGCTCCCCTTCTTTCTACCCAGTCTGTCACGTCTCCTGTGTCTTCTTTTTCCTCTACCTCTAGTCCTCCTTCCCGTCGTTCTCCTCCGTCTCTTGGCTCTCCACGCCGCCTGACTGTACGGGCCGACGTCCATCGCTCTCCTGATGGTTGTGTTGTTCGCTCTCGCTCTTCTTCTCCGATCGAGACGCTGTAGTCTGTTGCCCAGTACATTGCTGCTGGGACGCCCGTATCTTTGAGTCAGAAGCGGAAACCTGGCTCCTCTCCTTCCTCCTCCCATGTCGGTAAGAAGGCTTCGCTTTCTTCTTCACCCCCTATCTCTGATTCTATCGTTCCTTCCCCTCCCGCTTCGGTGGTGGAGCCCCCTGTTCCTACTGTGGGGGTTTCTTTAGCCCCCAGTTCCGTCTCGGTTACTGCCCTTGCTGAGGTACGCTCCCCTCTTTCTACCCCTCGTCCTCCCCTTCCTCCTAATCCTGACTTCGCTGACTCTGCGCTTTTTTAGCATGCTGTGTTCCTTCCTCACCTTTGTTTCTTCTTCGCTCTTTGTTACTCTCCTCTCTCTCTTTGCTGATGTCTTTTCTTCAATGGAACATCCGTGGATTTTATGCCAATTTCCTTGACCTCCAACTTCTCATTTCACAGTTTTCGCCCCTTTGTGTCTGTCTCCAGGAGCCAATGCTTGGTGCTCGTCCTGGTCGCTTCCGTGGCTATTCTTTTCTCTCCCCCCCCCCCAGCGACAGTTGGAGTCCATAATTCTTCTGCTCTCTTGATTCGTTCAGATGTTCCCTTTGTCCCCTTACTTTTTTCCTCGCCTCTTCACTGTTCTGCCGCCCGTGTTTTTGTGTGTAGGTGGTACACGATTTGTTCCATTTATCTCCCCCCACTGTCCCACTTTCTCTTCCCGATCTTAAACACCTCCTAGACTCCTTGCCGGAGCCTGTGCTCCTGCTGGGTGATTTCAATTGTCGTCATGCCCTTTGGGGTGATGTGCTGACAAACACCCAGGGTCGCCTCCTTGAGCCTTTCATCCTCTCTTCTTCCCTGTCCCTTCTTAATTCTGGTGAGCCCACTCATTTGGACTCTCGGACTCGCTCCCTTTCTTGTCTCGATCTTTCTCTGTGCTCGTCATCCCTTTCCTTAGATTTCAGGTGGTGGGTCCTTGATGACCTCCATGGCAGTGACCATTTTCCTATCCTTGTTTCTTTTTTCTCTTTTCGCCCTCCTCTCTCCTTCCCTAGGTGGCGGTTTGCTGAGGCTGACTGGTGCCTCTTTACTCTCCGTGCTAGTATTTCCGACCTCTCCGATCTGCCTCTCCCTCGCGCCCTCCTTCTTTTTCATGACACTGTTTTTGACGCTGCCCTCCACTCTATTCCTCGCTCTTCCTCTCGGGGAATGCGGAAGTGCGTTCCCTGGTGGAATATGGAATGTGCTCGGGCTGTTCGCTGTAAGAGTGCAGCCTGGAAGAGACATCGCCGCCGGCAGACGGTTGAGTCTTTTCTTTTGTTTTGGAAGGCGAGTGTGGTGGCCCATAGGACCATCCGTGCAGCTAAACGTGCTTGCTGGGCGTCTTATGTCTCCACCGTTACATCCAAAACTCCTCTCCCACTGGTCTGGAAGCGTATCCGCAAGATTGCGGGTAAGTTCGTTCCCGATGTCTCACCGGTCCTTCGCCTCCATGGTGCTCTTGTGGCGGACCCGTTGCAGGTTGCGACCGAACTGGGTTCCCATTTCTCCTCTGTTAGTTCTGGTTCTCATCTTCCCCAATCCTTCCTTCTTCGTAAGCCTTTTCTTGAATCTCATCCTTTAAATTTCTGTACTTATCTTCACCTTCCCTATAATGATCCCTTCTCTCTCTCTGAGCTTCAGTCTGCCCTAGCCCTTTGCGGTTCTATGGCAGCAGGCTCCGATGGCGTTCATTATGAAATGCTTCGCCATCTCCGTCCGTGCACGTCTCAGTATTTACTGAGTCTGTACAATCGGGTCTGGGAGTTGTCGTCGGTCCCTGAAGACTGGCTCGATGCTGTTGTCCTCCCTGTTCGGAAACGAGGGTCTCTCGGGTCATCCCCCAAGGACTTCCGCCCTATTGCCCTCACAAGTTGTGTCTGCAAGCTCTTTGAACGTATGGTTAACGTTCGTTTGATGTGGTTCTTAGAACACTATAACCACCTCTCTCCCTCTCAATTTGGTTTTCGCAAGTGCCGCAGCACAACGGATGTCCTGGGAATTTGGAGGTCTATATTCGTACTGCTTTTGCTGCGAAGACCTCCGTTGTTGCCGTCCTTTTTGACCTGGAAAAGGCTTACGACACTACCTGGCGGTATCATATTCTGTCTCAACTTCATTCTTTTGGCCTTCGTGGGAACCTCCCTCTCTTCCTCCAGAGCTTCCTCTCTCATCGTTCCTTTCGTGTGCGGCTTGGTACTGCTCTCTCTGCCCCGTTTCGGCAGTATGAGGGTGTACCCCAGGGTAGTGTTCGGAGCACTACTCTTTTTCTAGTTGCCCTCAACGGTCTTCTTTCTTCTCTTCCTTCTGGCGTCTTCTCTGCTCTCTATGTTGATGATCTTACCCTTTGCTGTCGGGGTGATGATTCACCCCTCCTTCAACGGCGGCTTCAACTTGCTATTGATGCCGTGTCGACTTGGGCCACCGAATATGGCTTCAGGTTCTCTGCGTCTAAGACTTGTGCTATGACTTTTACTCAGAAGCATGTCGTTCTTCGTCCCTCTTTGTCACTTTATGGTCATCCCATTGTGTACAGGGATTCCGCAAAGCTCTTGGGGTTAGTCTTTGACACTCGTTTGTCTTGGTCAGCCCATATCTCTTACCTCCGAGTTGAGTGCTCTAAGGCCCTTAACCTACTTAAGGTTTTGTCCCATACTTCTTGGGGAGCGGATAGACGCACCCTCCTATATTTGCACTCCTCACTCGTCCTGTCTAAACTCGATTATGGTTGCCCTGCTTACTCTTCTGCTTCTCCTTTTACTCTTCACCGTCTTGATGCTTTGCACCATACTGGGTTGCGTCTCAGCTCTGGTGCCTTTCGTTCGACTCCCTCCCTCAGTTTGTATGTTCACACTGGCTTTCTCTCTCTTCAGGACCGCTGTGATCGCTACTGTCTTCACTATCTTGCGCGGTCCTTACAGCATCCTTCCTCTCGCCTCTGTCGTGCTTTGACTTTTCCTCCTCCTGTAGCTCCTGTTCCTCTTCGTTGTCTCCCACTTTCTGTCCGGTTATCTTGCTTGCAGGATTCTCTTTCTGTTCATATTTCTAATGTTTCTCCTCATATTGTTCCTTCCTTGATTCCGTGGAGAGTCCCCCTTCCCAAGTTTTGTACACCCTTGACTTGTATTACTAAAGCCTTTACCCCTCCTACAATTCTGAAAAGCCTCTTTCTTGAGCACTTTTCTTCGCACTCCCACTCTATTTCCATCTTTACCGATGGGTCTAAGTCTGCGGACGATGTGGGCTACTCTGTTGTTTTTCCTGATCGTACTTTTATGTGTCGCCTCCCTTCGGAGGCTAGCATCTTTACGGCGGAACTGTATGCTATTCTCTATGCTCTCCGTCTCTTGCTTTCTCTTTCTCATTCCTCCTTTGTGGTTATAGTTGACTCTCGTAGTGCCCTCATGGCTCTTGGGTCCTTTAATCCTGTCCACCCAGTGGTCATCGAGATTCAGCAATGGCTGTTTCTTATTTCTAGTAAATTTAAATCGGTAGAGTTTTGCTGGGTTCCCAGCCATATTGGTGTTTCTTTCAATGAGCGTGCGGATGCTGCCGCTAAGGACGCTATCCGTTCTTGTCCCATCTCCTGTAAAGGTCTTCCTTATTCCGACTTTTATCCTGTTATTCATTCCTCCATCCTTGCCCGTTGGCAGGGTTGTTGGTCCTCTGTGGTTAGTAACAAGCTGCGTACTCTCAAATGTAGTGTGTCCCCGTGGCCCTCCTCCTACCACCGTAACCGGCGGTGGGAAACTGCTTTGGCACGGCTGTGGGTACTCGCTTAACCCACGGTCACTTAATGGAGCGCCGCCCTGCTCCTTATTGTCCGAATTGCGTTGTCCCTCTTACAGTTGTGTATATCCTTGTTGAATGTCCTGACTTCAAGGACGAGCGTGTGTCTTGCTTTCCGGCCGTCCCTCGCGGTCACTTGTCCCTCGATAGAATTTTAGGTGAATCGGATACTTTTGATATCGTTCGCCTTATGCGTTTTTGTTCTCGTATTGGCTTTCTTGGTGATATTTAGCGCTCTCTGATTATTTCGCACTTTGATGGTGCTACATAGCCTTCCCGGTTTGGTGCCTTCTTTTGATTATTACCTTACCCCCCTTTCGTCACTGAACCCGCTCTCGACGGACTGACGGTTCTTAAGGTGGCGTTTGTGGGGCGTATACTCACGACGCACCTCTAGAGGGCCCCTGCAAGATCGGCAATATGTCTCTTGTTGGGTGTCCTGCCTCTAATTGTGGCTCCATGGAGGGTGCGAAGCTCATTCGTGAATGAAAGTAATACCTCTCGTTTTCATATCGATTAATACTGTTCCTATTATGCCTTCTCAGGTTCATGGGGTGGGCGACCAAGCCCCCGAATCGGACAGTGTTGGAAGACCCGACTCTGTAGCCCCCACTCCATTGGGCTCAGACCTAGATCCTCCTTTGACCCTCCTGACTACTTCCACCGATTCCTCTCCTTCCTTTATGGTTGGGTCGAGCCATACACCCCCAGCGGTGACCACCTCGTCCCCTGGCGTGGCTCACTCTCTCATTGTGACTACTGCATCTTTTAATCCCTCTTTCTCTGGGGGTCTCGACACCGTCTCCACCATGGCCGCACTCCCTCGATCTTAGGTGGGCTAAATTCTTTGATCTCCTCCCTCTGGACTCTACACCTGACGATTTCTCACTCCATAAACACCTTGTTGATTCGGTGGATGCCTCTGTTACTTTTAACCCCACCCGTTTAGGTACACATGTCATCGCTGCTCTTTCACCGGATGCAGCTACCCGCTTAGCCGCATTGTCCTGCATTGGGAAGACCCCTGTTTGGGTCTCGAAAAACGCTCGGTTAAATGCCAATGTTGGCACTGTTTTCCTCCCGTACCATGTTGCAACTGATGTTAGGGACCTAAAAGACTGCCATGAGGATATTAAACATATCCTCAAAGTCCAAAGCCATCCTGTCCTCCAGTTAGAAACGTTTACTCGACCCCCCTCGTGGTCGTTGCTGTCAGCCTCTTCGAGTTGTGAAAATCATCTTTGATAGTAGGACTATCAAATTGTTGCTGGTGCCAGATGCTCCGTTCAGAAGTACATTCCCTCTCCTAGACTTTACAATAAGTGCTGGAAGTTCGGGCATGGTGTCCTCAAATGCACAAGTACTGTGTATCTATGCCTCAAATGTGGGGCCAATGGTCACTCTAAGTCCGAGTGCACTTCTCCCCAGGCTTGCTGCCTCAATTGTGGTGAGGCCCACCCTACCTTCTCCCGCTCGTGTATACACTATAAACTTGAGGCAGCCGTCCTCAACTTGAAACGCCGGATCGTCTGTCTTTTCCTGAAGCGAGACGCTAAGTTCACCGTGTTACCCCTTTCGCTGGTGTATCCTAGGCTCGCGTGTTGTGTTCTACCTCTCCTCGTCCTTCCCACCTTACTCAGTCTCAGTACTTACTTACTCAGTCTTGCTCAGTTTCCAGATCTTAGACCCGGACACGTCCACCACCTCCTCCCCTGTTCCTGTACATTCTGTCCTGACGGTGCCCCCTCCTGGTTCTCCATCTGAAGTTTCCCCCCTTCCTACTCAGTCTGCTATGTCTCCTGTGTCTTCTTTCCCCAATCCTTCTTTCCATCTCTCCCCCCAGTCTCTTGGCCCTCCACGCCGCCTGTCTGTCTAGGCTGATGTCCATCACCCTCCCAGCAATCTTCATGTTGTTCACTCCCATTCATCTTCTGTTGAGACAATAGAGTCTGTCGCCCAGTACGTTGTTACTGGAACACCTGTCTCTTTGAGTCGGAAACGTAAACCTGGTTCCCTGCCGGTAAGAAGGCATCGCTTTCTTCCTCACCCTCAACCTCTGACACTCTCGATCCGTCCCCTACCATTTCGGTGGTTGGGCCTCCTGTCTCAGCTATTGAGGTTTTATTAGCCCCTGATTTCCTCTCAGTTGCTGCCCTTGCTGAGGTGCGCTTCCTGGTTTCTGCCCCCCCCCCCCCCCTTCTCCTCCTGTCCTTAACCTCTTGTCCTCCTGTACAAAACACAATCAAATGTGCCCATAGTAGGAAAACAGCATGTAAAGGATTTGGGAATAATAATGTCTGACGACCTAACGTTTAAGGAGCATAACCAAGGAAATATTGCGACAGCCAGAAAAATGATAGGATGGATTACGAGAACTTTCAAATCCAGGGATCCCATCACAATGGTTGTACTCTTCAAGTCACTTGTGTTGTCCCATCTTGAGTACTGCTCAGTACTCACTTCCCCCTTCAGGGGGCATTAGGTTGGTGTTCTAAAAGTTGTTCAATGTCAACCAATATTATTTGACTAGTTGTATATGAAAAGTGCTGAAATTGGCCTAAGTTTCAGTACTGCAGCGTAAATAGAAAGGGAGATTTTTTTTTTTTTCAACGTTTTTTTACACATTTTCAAGTCTACACTTCAGAACACATGTTTCAGATATAATTATTCTGTGACAATTTTCTGACACATTAGCATATAATTAAGGACCCTGAGATAGAGAATTTCCAAAACATCTTTAGTTTTCCTAATACAAATGTTCAAAGTTCCCCCCAAAAATTATGCAAATATGGCATGTTTATTGCTATTATAAAATCAATAAATGAACTTAGAGAAAAATGAAATCTCACCAATGTAGAGAGATGCCCTCCACATATACTGTGTAAGTTTCATGTAAATTGAATAAAAAATGAATCAGTTTTGTAAACATTTGTGTCAATTGAAAAAAAATAATAATAAAGTAAGGTTCTAAAATCTGTGGCTGAGGTTGACATCAACCAATTTTCTCCAAAATTGGCATCCTTACAGATAGGCTTACGTACAATCAGGTGTGTAACTTTGATGCAAATCGTCCAAAAAAAGTGAAAAAAAAAGAATTTGAAAAAAAAAATACTTTTTTTTTTTCTTAAATTTTTTTTCCAATTAAACTAATTATAATATTTATTAAATATATGCTATTGTGATAGCAAAGTGTCATAGCTATGATTTCAGTTGACACTTTTGATTGATAATCGATTTTGACCATTTTGGCATAATTTTCACGACTACTTCAATATTTTTTTTCTCCCTTCCTATTTATGCTACGATGCTGAAACTTGGATCAGATGAAACACTTTTCATATAGAACTTGTCAAAAAAGTTTGATTGAAATCGAACGAGTTTTCATTTATTGCATTTTTGGAACCTAATGCCCCCTTCAGAGAAGGAGAGATTGCTGAAATAGAGGGAATACAGAGAACATATACGGCACGCATAGACGCAATAAAGCACCTAAATTATTGGGATCGTCTCAAAGCCCTCCAAATGTACTCACTAGAAAGAAGACGAGAGAGATATCAAATAATATACACCTGGAAGATACTGGAGGGCCAAGTACCAAATCTACACAGTAAAATAACAACGTACTGGAGTGAACGATATGGAAGAAAATGCAGAATAGAACCAGTGAAGAGCAGAGGTGCCATAGGCACAATCAGAGAACACTGTATAAACATCAGAGGTCCGCGGTTGTTCAACGTCCTCCCAGCAAGCATAAGAAATATTGCCGGAACAACCGTGGACATCTTCAAGAGGAAACTAGATTTATTCCTCCAAGGAGTGCCGGACCAACCGGGCTGTGGTGGGTATGTGGGCCTGCGGGCCGCTCCAAGCAACAGCCTAGTGGACCAAACTCTCACAACTCAAGCCTGGCCTCAGGCCGGCCTGGGGAGTAGAAGAACTCTCAGAACCCCATCAACCAGGTAACCTCCCCTCTCGGTTGTCTCCTCCTCCTACGGACCCTACCCATCCGCCTCTGGTCTGCCCTTCTGCTCCTTCCACTCCATCCTTACTCAGTTTACCCATGCCTCCTAACCCTGATTTTGCTGACCCTGATCCTGATCTTCTTTAATATACTGAGTTCTTCTTTACCGTTGTTTCTTCATTGTTCTCTGTTGCTGTTCTTTCTCTTTTCGATAATGTCTATTCTTCAATGGAATATTCGTGAATTTTATGCCAACTTCCATGAACTCCAACTTCTCATTACACAGTTCTCACCACTTTGTGTAAGTAGCCGTCACAACTGCAAGAAAAATGACAGGTTGGATAACAAGAACTTTTCACACTAGAGATGCTATACCGATGATGATACTTTTCAAAACGCTTGTGCTCTCTAGAGTAGAGTACTGCTGCACAATGACAGCACCTTTCAAAGCTGGAGAAATTACTGACCTGGAGAGCGTGCAGAGATCCTTTACTGCTAGAATCCACTCAGTAAAACATCTAAACTATTGGGACCGACTAAAGAGCCTAAAACTGTACTCCCTTGAGCGCAGGCGGGAGAGGTACATAATAATTTACACGTGGAAAATATTAGAGGGGCTGGTCCCAAACCTGCACACAGAAATAACATCACATGAGACCAGAAGACATGGCAGGATGTGCAGGATACCCCCGTTGAAAAACAGAGGTGCAACTGGTACTCTGAGAGAGAACTCTATCAACATCAGAGGTCCGAGACTGTTCAACACGCTTCCACTACACATAAGGGGCATAACTGGCCGACCCCTCACAGTGTTCAAGAGAGAACTGGATAAGCACCTCCAAAGGATATCTGATCAACTAGGCTGTGACTCATACGTCAGGCTGCGAGCAGCCGTGTCCAACAGCCTGGTTGATCAGTCCGGCAACCAGGAGGCCTGGTCGACGACCGGGCCGCGGGGACGCTAAGCCCCGGAAGCACCTCAAGGTAACCTCAAGGGAGATGCTCGGCACCCCTTCAAACAGCATTCTTGTGAGGGATCTCTAGCAAAGTGGACGTGTTCTGTTCAGTCTACCGGCCAATAGGCTGAACACTGTCTATTCCTCACCGTCAAGTTAACTCAGCGTCTGAAGATTATACGATACACTCGCCCAGAATCACGGGTTGTGAATATATTATTCAGAAGCCTAAAGTGACAAATCTCCAGAGCGAAACAGACTGGTATCAGGTAACCCCTGGTGACAAAGATCGTTGTGAGTGACTTAAGAGTGAACTAAGGCAGTGCCGCCGCCTAAGTAACCTGTGTGTGACTTTACCACAAGTGTACCTGCATGGTACCACAGCCGCCGCCAGCCGCCACGAGCGTGTACCCCAGTACCCTAGTACCTCTGTACCTCTGTGCCTCGAGCGCCCGCCGCCGCCCTCACTACTATGTGACGTCACCACCTTACTCATCGTCAGTGTGTGTGCGGGTGTCTGTCTGTCTGTTAAGCATACAGCCCGCCCTACTGCAAGTACCCTCCGTGTCTACGAGCGAAGCCAGCTGTCAGGCCACCTACGAGTGCTTGTATAAATGTGCCTGAGTGAGTGAGTGAGTAAGGAATGGTACCCTATCTGTAAGTACAAGATCTTGTCATTGTTTTATTGTGTCTGTGTTGATCTGAGGGATCAACCACAGTTCTCACCTTCTCATACCTGTCACAGGTCATAGGTGAATCGACGGTGTATGCGTGTTTATCTGTGTGGTATCACGGCATTTCACTAGTCTATTGAATGTGAGCTTCACATACACCACACATTTAGTTATTGTGTGATAATATTATTGTGCATGTTATTGCCTGTCCCATTGACAGTGTAGTTGTTGATTTATTGCATATCAACATTACCGAGTATCCGGTTGGAACTCTTGTGAACCCTTTGCATACCGGCAGTTAGGTTGCCGTGTTAATGATTGGCTGTCAACTGTGTTAAGTTAGGTGTTTCTCCACGAGTGGATACGAGTCGTTTAGCCAGACATCAAGAGTCTCGCTAATACAACCATAGCTTTGCTGACGCCAATCTAAAGTAAATCAAGCACCCTGTGTATTAGTGGTTAAGTTAGTAAATAAACTACTGTTAAGCTTTATGCGGTGTTTCCGTTGAACCACTTCTGAATACTGCAAATATTACACAAGCCTTCAGCTCTAAGTGTCTTCAACACCGAGTTGCCTATAAGTCACAAACTATAAATGTGATGAGGACCCTAGGAGTCCCTTAAAGTGTTAAATCATTGAGGAGATTCCAACGATCAACGTGGAGCAGGACCAGGTGAGACTAGTCTGAGAAGAGACCCTCAAGGACTCTAACTCGACCTAGCTCCCAGGCCCTGTACGGTTGCTCTCGTATTTTCTATTCTGCGAATTCCGACAGCTTCGTGAAGCGTCTGCCACATGTACATTGGCGACATACGCATTGCAGTCGTGAAAGCAAAAAAAGAAACCCCACATCTGGCGCCCAACGTAATTGGCTTAGTTGGAACCTATGAGCTAGGTTGTACAGTAAAATTTCGCACTTAAATTTTTCCTGAAAATTCACAAGTGACGAGCAGCATTCAGAGGATGTTTAACACCTTGTTAGGTACACACACCACCAGTATGTCTGAGTGTGTAGAGTACAAACAGCGCTACCTGCATCTTCACCTGGCCTTGACCGCTCGTAGACCTGACGACTACGACACTCTTACTGAGCTGGAGTGTAAGGAACGAGTGGAACAGCACATGAGGGTCGTGGAAGAGGTGATGCTACAAGCACACATATGCAGGGTAGTGCTCAGGTTGCGTGCACGAGTCTCATCACCCTGGATGAGGCTATCGGAGGTGAGACCCCAGTGAGAGATAACACAGTGGGAGAGACCCCTGTGGGTGACGTCACCGAGAATGATGTCACCAGAATCACGCGCGCTGCGGAAGAAAACGGAGGCACGCGGGAATCTAGCCCTTTAAACAATTCGTTGGGGGGATTCTATGGGAAAGAATCTCAGCCCAAAAGGTCCTTGTGGACGACACCAACTCAAAGAGTAGGTATTACAGGCTCGCAATTATTCACCTTAGAGGAATACCGTAACCAAGTTAGGGAGTTGGGATTCGAAGGGACTAAAGTAGCAGAGCAAGCTATGAAACTCTGGACTGATCAGCAGGACAGAGAAAACAAACGCTGGACTGATCAGCAGAACCGAGAAAGTACTGAACGCATAGCTCGCATGCAATTACCAGACAAGTGGTCGTTCAACAGAGACTAACGTTGAACAAGGTAAGACTGTCAAACTACCTAAACTAGCTAACTTTGATGAAAGGGACGACTCGATGGATGCATACATCAAGCGTTTCGAAGGTCACGCCGCTGATTGCGGGTGGGAAAGATCAAAGTGGGCACTTGCTCTTAGTGCATTGTTAAATAAAAATAAATAAATATATAAATGTTTATTTAGGTAAGGTACATACATACAAGAAATTTTTACAAAGATTGGTGGACTTATAGATAGAGGTAGTACATACAATGCGTAAAGCCACTATTACGCAAAGCGTTTCGGGCATGAAAAACTTAAATGACTAAAGCTTAATACCAATTGAGCATAAAGAGTAAAATGAAAACATAGCTGAAAAAGCAGCACAAATACAATTATGTCGACAAACAGCGCTCTTTAAAAAAAAACCAGACATTGGTTGACAATAGAGGGGTAAGGTAGGTTACAGGGAATTTATTAGGTAAAGCTTCGTTTTATCTTAAACTGGTTGAGAGAGGTACAGTCTTTAACATGGTTGGGAAGGTCATTCCACAATCTGGGTCCCGTGATTTGTAGAGCATTTCTAGTTTGATTAAGTCGTACTCTAGGAATATCAAAACTGTATTTATTTCTGGTGTGGTGCTCATGGGTTCTGTTACAACCTTCTATGAAGCTTTTGAGGTCAGGATTGGCATTACAGTTTAGCGTTTTATATATGTATAATACACATGAGAGAATGTGCAGTGACTTAATGTCTAACATATTCAGAGATTTGAGTAGGGGTACCGAGTGATAGGGGTACCGAATAAAGGGTTGGGCACTAACTATCTACCACAGTCTGGGTCCGCACCAGCGCGGAGATTACGAGGCATTGACAACAGCGCTGCTGAACGATTTTGGCATCACTGCAGACCGGATGCTGGAGAATTTCCGTAGAGCTCAATTGCAAAAAGGAGAGACATATGTGTTAATGTTACAGCGGTTAGAATCGAGTCTAAACCGTTACTGTGAACTCATGGAGACTGCTCCTGGGAGCATGGAGTTCTATCAACTGATGATTCGTGAACAGTTCTTAGAAGCATGCGAATCGTCTCTGCGTGTCAAGCTCAAAGAGCAAGAAATTGTGTCAAATCTGTCTATGGCCAAGCAAGCTGATCTGTGGGCTGGGGCCAGGAGACAGGTGAAAGGGGTGAAGCCGCATGAGAAGCATCATGCTACAGGTACTGGCGAAGGAGCTAAGCCTAAGACTGGTGTGTCGGGGAGCAAGGAAACTCCTCCAACAAGCAAGTGCACAAGTGCTACACCTGTGGTAAGCCAGGTCATTGTGCAGCTGATTGCAAGGCAAAACCGAAGTCAGGTTACATAGCAGGTGTGAGTTCTAGTGGTGAGAAACATCCCAACGTTGGAAAGGATCCACTAGCTTGGACCCTTGAGGTGGTGGACGGAAATGTTAACGGAAAATCGGCGAAAATCTTCCATGACAAAGGAGCCATTACACACATGGTGAGAAAAAGCCTAGTACAGCCAGGATCTGAGACAGGTAGACATATCTATGTCAAATTCCCAAATGGCTATACTCAAGAGATGGTGGAGGTGTATGTGTGGGTCGACACACCTTACATCAAAGGTAAAATCCGTGCCGTTCAACAGGAACGTGCTATATATGGACTTTTATTGGGAAATGTTCCAGGAATCTCTGATTGCCCAAGTCCGCCCTCAAGGAAAACGGGGGGGGGGGGGGGGGGGAGTAAGGCGCGCAGCCGCCCTCAGTCAGCTGATGCCAAGGACGACTCGCCCGGGGATGACGTCACAGGGTGTGACCACACCCTCACCCAGCTGAAGAATGAGGGAGAGAAAGCAAAAGAACACATGCTCAAGCGCTACGAGGACCCTCCTGTAGATGGATCCAACAAGCCGAAGAAGCATGTAAGACGTAAGAACAGGAGAGGACCGCGGGGCTCGACATTGATAGGGTCAATCGACCACCCTTTGCTCTCAGCAACGATCGCCAGTGTCTCAGTGATAACCGCCGACGAGGAGGTAGGTCAGCCAGGTCTCTTCAATCAACAGCAGCAGGAGACACACAGAGATGTTAAGGTTGATGATCAGCTGTCTGAAGATCAAGTCGACCAGGTTACTCGACTGGTAGCAGAGTACAAGGAGGTACTCTCTGACGTCACTAAAGTAGCAAAGGTAGAGGGTTACCGCATACCCTTGCTAGAGCAGCAAGCGGTACGAACAAAACCATATCCTGTTCCTCATCACCTTGTACCACAGGTGAGAGAAGAACTGGCATCTATGATTAATGCGGGAGTAATAGAGAAGTCGACCTCACCGTACTCAAGCCCGATGGTATTAGTGAAGAAGCCTGGGGGAGGTGTGCGCATCTGCCTCGACTTCAGGAAGTTGAACTCCATCATAGAGTTTGATGCTGAACCGATGTTCAATCAAAATGAGATCTTCTCGAGGTTAGCTTCCAGTTGCTATTTCTCCAAGCTCGATCTGACAAAAGGATTACTTTATATTATTTGAGGCGCTTGTCGACGCGTCTTTGTTGGTATCTTCCTTGCCAGACGTAAGATGAATCTTGTTTCTCACAGAGCATTTAAAGACTGAGCTTGTGGTTGATTATTAATTAATAAATTAGGCATCAACTATGTTTACAAATGATTAGAAAGTATTAGTAAAGTAGATCTGAGTAAACTTGAATATAGGGCTGATGTACAGTTAGCTGAGTAGTCGGCCGGCAGCGAGTCAGCTGGAAAAAGCTGAGATTCGAGGCTGGCCTTCTTCTCTGGCTGGCGGCGTGGTGTCAACAACTCCACTGTGTTGCTCTGCATCCCTCTCCCCTTCCTCCTACTTCTCTCCCTTACTTTATCCTGTGTCTAGTTTACAAAGCTAAGTAATGTTGCATTCTCGTTTTCTGGCATAAGTGTGTAGTAATGTGTATAGGGTATCACTAGTGTTTATATTGCTAAGTTACTCAAAGGGGTCCCAGTGGAATCACGTGTGCTCAAGTGGTACCAGAAAGCTACCTAGAGTCCTTGCTAGTGTCCCTTGCCTAGTAGACTTTACCCTAGCTTGTCCCAAGTGTAAACCTTGTATCCTGTCTATGTGGACCAAGGTAGTTAATGTAAGATAGTGTGGTAAAGTAATTATTGTTATTTTTGTGAATGTATATGGGGGTTGTTAAGAGGGTTTAATAAATAAGTTAGTTTTAAAGGAGTATCCATTCTTCCTGTGTAGATCAATGATCTACCTCTAGGCTGACATTTTCTTGAAGCCAATAAGTTAACACTGCTTTCTATTTTATTGGGGGTCGGGCCTTTATAATCTCCCTTAATGGCGATACCTCCTGATTCTAACTGCTGACCCTGCTCCATAATACAGGATCCCCCATAGCAGAATTCAAATCTATAACAAGTGGTTGGCCTGACCGGGATGAACTGTAATTGTAAAAAAAAAATAGATTTTTGGGTGCCAAAACTAAAAATTCTTGGTTTCCGCAGAACGGTTGTGTGTTAGCCTAGGGCCCAGCTCATCTAGCAAAAGATACATCTTGCACTGACTGGACACTCAGCTGGATCCTTTCACTATTGAGGTAAGTGTGGCCTTGTGTTAGGGGCCGTGCAAATTTTTGTTTTTTCCAATTTTTATTTTTTAATTTTTTCTTTTGCTAGGAGTTAAATTTATTAGTGATGGCATCTACAATGCAGGAACTGGCAAAGAATCCTTCAGTGGTAGAGATTAAGAAGCTCACCAAATCAAATTTAGTATTGTTTATTATTGTAAGAAGGGACAGGGAAGAAGAGAGGATGAAATGTTCAAGGAGGCAACCCCGAGTGTTTGTCAGCGCATCACCCCAAAGGGCATGACGACAATTGAAATCACCCAGCAGGACCACAGGCTCCAGCAAGGAGTCTAGGAGGTGTTTAAGATCGGGAAGAAAAAGTGGGACAGTGGGGGCGAGATAAATGGAACAAACCGTGTACCATCTACGCACAAAGACAGGCAGTAGAACAGTGTAGAGGCGAGGAAAAAAGTAAGGGGACAAAGGAAACATCGGAGCGAATCAAGAGAACAGAAAAATTATGGGCCAAGGGGGGGGGGGGGTGGAAGAGAGAGAGAGAGAGAAAAGAATAGCCACGGAAGCGACGAGGACGAGCACCAAGCATCGGCTCCTGGAGACAGACACAAAGGGGCGAAAACTGTGAAATTAGAAGTTGGAGGTCAAGGAAATTGGCGTAATATCCAAGGTTGTTCCATTGAAGAATAGACATCGGCAAAAAGAGAGAAGAGAGCAACAGAGAGCAAAGAAGAAACAAAGGTGAAAAAGGAACACAGCACGTTAAAGAAGCACAGGATCAGGGTCAGCGAAGTCAGGGTTAGGGGGCATGGGTAAACTGAGTAAAGAAGGAGGGAAAGAAGCGGGAGGACAGACCAGAGATGGACGAGCAGGGTCTGGAGGAGGAGAAGGATGAGGAGGGGCAGAAAGAGGGGAGCGCACCTCAGTAAGGACAGGAACCGAGATGGAACTGGGGGCTAAAGAAACCCCCACAGTAGGAACAAGGGGGCTCCACCGAAGCGGGAGGGGAAGGAACGATAGAATCAGAGATAGGGGGCGAAGAAGAAAGTGAAGCCTTCTTACCCACTGGGGAGGAGGAAGGAGAGGAGCCAAGTTTCCGCTTCTTACTCAAAGAGACAGGCATCCCAGCAGCAATGTACTGGGCAACAGACTCCAGCGTCTCGATAGAAGAAGAGCGAGAGCAAACAACGCAACCACTAGGAGAGCGATGGACATCGGCCCACACAGTCAGGCGGCGTGGAGAGCCAAGAGACGGAGTAGACTGACAGGAAGGAGGACCAGAGGGAGAGGAGAAAGAAGACACAGAAGACATGACAGACTGGGTAGGGGGAGCCCTAGACAGAGAACCAGGAGGGGGACCCTCCGGGACAGAACGGAGAAAAACAGGGGAGGTGGTGGTGGGTGTGTCAGGGTCTAAGGCTTGGAAACGGTTGTGAGACTGAGGAAGGTGGGAAAGATGAGGAGAGAAAGAGCGCACCACACGAGCATAGGAGACGCCAGCGAAAGAAGGGAGACGATGAACTTGGCGCTGAGCCTCAGGAAAAGACAAACGGTCCCGGTGCTTCAAGTTAAGGACGGCCGCCTCAAGTTTGTAACGTATACACGTGCGGGAGAAGATAGGGTGGGCCTCACCGCAATTGAGGCAGCGGGCCTGGGAAGAAGTGCACTCCAACTTAGAGTGACCCTCACCTCTACACATGGGACAGAGAGAGACAGGACTAGAGCATTTGAGGGCACCATGCTCAAACCTCCAGCACTTATTGCAGAGGCGAGGAGAAAAGAATATACTCCTGAACGGAGCATCTGGCACCAGCAAGAATGATGGAGGGCAGAAGGGTCCTACTATCACTACTATCAAAGGTAAGCTGATAAGTCCGACTCATCTCAAGATAACCTTCACAACCCGAAGGGGCAGACGGCGATAACCACGAGGGGGACAAGTAAACGTATCCACCTGAAGGACAGAATGATCTTGGGCTTCGAAGATATGCTTGATATCCTCGTGGCAGTCTTTGAGATTCCTAACACCAGTCGCAACATGGTGCGGGAGGAGAACAGTGCCAACACTTGCATTCAAACGAGCGTTCTTTGAAACCTGAACAGGGGTCTCGCCAAGGCAGGATAAAGCGGCCAAGCGGGTGGCTGCATCCTGAGAAGGAGCAGCAATGACATGGGTACCAAGACGGGTGGGGTTAAAGGCAACAGAGGCATCTACTGAATCTACAAGATGCCTATGAAGGGAAAAATCGTCAGGAGTTCAATCCAAAGGATGGAGGTCAAAGTACTTAGTCCACATAGCAGGACCAAACAAAGCATGGTACGAAATAGTATGGAAGGGAGCATACGAGAGCGGCCATGGCGGGGACGGCAATGAGAACCTTTAGAGAGAGACGGGTCAAAAGGCGCAGTAGTCACATTAAGAGATGGAGCCATGCAAGGGGACGAGGCTGTCACCACAGCAGGCTTGGAGCTCGACTCAACCACAGAGGAGGGAGAGGAGTAGGGAGGAAGTCTGGTCTGGGCCTAAACCGGGCCCTGTAGTGGGGGCTAAAGAACCTGGCCTTCCAGGACGGTCCGACTCAGGGGCCTGGTCGCCCACCCCATGAGCCTGGGTAAGAGAAATCGTGTCGTCATCCATATAGCAAACAAAATCAAAGATTGGGACCTGGAACCAAGGGATACCACCTACCAGGGGCAGCCAGGGAGGCCGAGTGCGGGCCAGTGCGGGAAGAGCGCGTCGTCCCCCCTTTTCAACAGGGGAGTCCTACTACATCATCCATTCTCCCACACTGGTGCTAAGACCCCATTCCCCCTATCTCCCCAGCGTGGCCACCCAACCATCCACTCAGGGCGGCCTCTCACAGGTGACCCCTCCATCAGGTTATCCGATGGCTCACAAGGCCTCTACATGGTATCCATCAGCATGTTCACCACCCAAAGAGGGGGCAAAGGCAACCCACGCCGGTCCCAGGGAGGTGTACGTGAGCCCCTCACCACGGCAAGGAGGCACCACGGAGGGGAAGCAGATAGGAGAAGAGGGGGGAGAAAAACGAAACAGAAGGAAAAGTTAAAGTCGTTCAGCACAGTTAAAGAGGACAGCAGCAGGAGCAAAAGGCTATAAAAAGGGCAGAGGACTGTCCCAAGAAGCATCACACTCCGGCAGCTGCCCACCAAGCCCCCCTCACGGCAACAACGAGCTGAACAGGGAGGGGGGGAGGGAGGGGTGGAAATGAAGAAATGCAAGGCTTGAGGTCATTGCTCTGCTGTTAAGTCCAGGTGGTTAAAATTATGACCTATGGTATACAGTATATTTAAAAATCCTGCAAGGATAAATATACTATATTTTATTAAGCACAGTTGTTTATTGATAGAATGCATGCACTCACAGTGACTTTTTATGTAGAGATAACAGTCAAGTTCTCTGTAATAATTAAAGAGCCATGAGTAAGGACCAATTATTATGCTTTATTCTAAAAATATAAATTATTAATAAACAATAACTATATTATTCACATACATCAAAATAAAAGTTCAACTATAAATCAAGTACAAATAGCAAGGTAAGGTCAGGAAATTATCAGGAGAAGGCACTATGCCATTACAACTATTTAGCACTTTGAAGGAATATGAGGTTAAGTGTTTGGGATAAGATGGAGGAAAGGAATGATACCCAACCACCCACTTGGGCAGTCAGGGATTGAACGCTGACCTGCAAGAAGTGGGAACACTGCTGTACCGTCCAGTCCAAGTAGGTGGGTAAAGTCACAATAACGTGGTTGAAAATTACACACCCAACCTACACATCTAATATACAAGAAATCTTAACATTTCAGTCCATTCTGGACAATTATCTAGTTTAAATAATGGTCCAGGATAGACTTATATGACTTCACTTTCTTTATTTTAATATGTGTGAATTAGGTGATGAATCAAATCAATATTGGCAAGTTAGATACCTGGCAACACACAGGCCTATAGCTTATGATTATATGCCTATATAGTCAACATTTAAACTTAAGAACTATATTTTTAAATTTATATAACTTTTAATAAAAAGTAAATATCCTTGTAAATAATTGTTTATAAATAATTACATGAATAATAATAATAGCAATTAGGCCTAGTCTAGGGTACTACCATGAAAGAAATGTTACCAGGATAATACAAATTCCAGTCAGGTTATAATAAATGTTCCATGAATAATACACATTCTGGTCAGGTTAATATAAATGTTCCATGTATAATTGTATAATACACATTCTGGTCAGGCTAATATAAATGTTTCCTGTATAACACACATTCTGGAGAGATTAATCAGATTAATATAAATGTTATCTGTATAATATACATTCTGGTCAGG
This sequence comes from Procambarus clarkii, assembly GCF_040958095.1. Taxonomy (NCBI): domain Eukaryota; kingdom Metazoa; phylum Arthropoda; class Malacostraca; order Decapoda; family Cambaridae; genus Procambarus; species Procambarus clarkii. The sequence continues at coordinate 15,624,974 of NC_091222.1, forward strand.
TTAATATAAATGTTCCCTGTAAAATACACATTCTGCTCAGGTTAATATAAATGTTCCCTGTATAATACACATTCTGCTCAGAGGGGAGTATATTATACAGGTTCCCTGTATAACACATATTTTGGTCAGGTTAATATAAATGCTCCCTGTATAATACACATTCTGATCAGGGGGAGTACATTATACAGGTTCCCTGTATAATACCGGTTCTTTTACACACACACACTACAGGTTCCCTGTATTATACAGGTTCTCTGCACTATACAAGTTCCCTGTATAACACACATTCTTGGGGGGAGTAAAATACACATTTTCTTTCTTGGGGGATTATAATACACATTTTCTTTCGGATGCCACAAGTGGCTCCCCAAAGAAAATCCCAAATCCTAGGAGAAGCCAAATGATCCTTTGACCATAAGGAAAAGAAAGTACAATGGTACTTCAGTTTTTTAATTTATCTGTTCCCAGAGACGATTCGAAAACTGAAACGAATTTTCCCATTAGAAATAATGTAAATTTAATTAATTCGTTCCACACCCCCAAAAATATTAACTAAAAATTACATTTTATACAGAATAATACTCATAGGTACCTTACCTATATTGAGGACCCTTGTTGATGTATGGAAGACAGGAAGGCGGTAGGAGAAGAGGTGGTAGTGTTTGGAAAGGGAGTCCCCTTCCATTATAACAGCACAAATGACATTTCTGGGGTACTCTCTCTCTCTCAAATTTTGCATGCATACCACTAGGACCTGGTTGTGGCACACTGCTTGCTTGTCTTACTAAGAATCTGTCAATAGACACTTGTTTTTCCCTATATTTTAACACTTGTCTGTAGTGAGACATCACATTGTCTCACTATGAATGACCTCTTGTTTTTCCTCTATCGTCATCCTCACAACTATTTTATTAGGTTGCACTTTACCACTGACTTTCTTGGAACCCCATGGCATGATATATAATAAGAACTTTTATGTTATCAAACCAAAAAGCACAAAAACAATGAAATTCATAACAAAGAATTCAAGTTCAGTCGTCATTAGTTGGGAGGCACTGGTAAACTGTTTGCGCCATGTGCTCGGTTGGCCCATACGTGTATCAACAAACTCGAGCACTGAGTCGAAACATTTAGAAGAAATTGAGCTCAAGAACTAAAAAATTTGAAAACCTAGGTTCCACTGTAGTTATTCAACTGTACAAGTCTCTGATGCACCACCATTTGGAGAGTTGTATCCAGGAATGAAGACCTAAGCTAAAGGAGGACATACCTGCTTTGGACAAAGTTCCATATAGCAACAAAAACCATCCCAAAACTCGGTCTATCTACGATGGTAGGAAATATCTCGACTCTAAAACCTTTTGTCACTGAATAGGTTCTGTTACTTCTGTACTTTGTCAACTATTAAGAATAACTACATTTAAATTGTGTAGTCACTAAAGGTAATGCTATTGTTTTTCTACATAGTTTCTCTCCAGTATGAATCCTTGTGTGTTTTTTTAGATCCGATTGTCGTGAAAAATCTTTTAGACACACTGAACAGTGATATGGTTTCTCTCCAGTATGAATCCTCATGTGTTTTTTTAGATCTGATTGTTGTGAAAAATCTTTTAGACACACTGAACAGTGATATGGTTTCTCTCCTGTATGAATCCTCATGTGTAATTTTAGAGCTGATTTTGTTGAAAAATCTTTTAGACACTCTGAACAATGATATGGTTTCTCTCCAGTATGAATCTTCATGTGACATATTAGATTTGACTTTTGTGAAAAATCTTTTAGACACTCTGAACAATGATATGGTTTCTCTCCAGTATGAATCCTCATGTGTCTTTTTAGATCCGATTGTCGTGAAAAATCTTTTAGACACTCTGAACAATGGTATGGTTTCTCTTCTGTATGAATCCTCATGTGACATATTAGAGTTGATTTTTCTGAAAAATCTTTTACACACACTGCACAGTGATATGGTTTCTCTCCTGTATGAATCCTCATGTGTTTTTTTAGATCTGATTGTTGTGAAAAATCTTTTAGACACTCTGAACAGTGATATGGTTTCTCTCCTGTATGAATCCTCATGTGTTTTTTTAGATCTGATTGTTGTGAAAAATCTTTTAGACACTCTGAACAGTGATATGGTTTATCTCCTGTATGAATCCTCATGTGAGATATTAGATTTGATTTTCCTGAAAAATCTTTTAGACACACTGCACAGTGATATGGTTTCTCTCCTGTATGAATCCTCATGTGACATATTAGAGTTGATTTTTCTGAAAAATCTTTTAGACACACTGAACAGTGATATGGTTTCTCTCCTGTATGAATCCTCATGTGACATATTAGAGTTGATTTTTCTGAAAAATCTTTTAGACACTCTGAACAGTGATATGGTTTCTCTCCAGTATGAATCCTCATGTGTTTTTTTAGATCTGATTGTTGTGAAAAATCTTTTAGACACACTGAACAGTGATATGGTTTCTCTCCTGTATGAATCCTCATGTGAGATATTAGATTTGATTTTCCTGAAAAATCTTTTAGACACACTGCACAGTGATATGGTTTCTCTCCTGTATGAATCCTCATGTGAGATATTAGATTTGATTTTCTTGAAAAATCTTTTAGACACACTGAACAGTGATATGGTTTCTCTCCTGTATGAATCCTCATGTGTAATTTTAGAGCTGATTTTGTTGAAAAATCTTTTACACACTCTGAACAGTGATATGGTTTCTCTCTTGAATGGGCACTCATATTTAGCTTTGGAGTATTTCTGAACATAGTTTTAGACAATGAATATTTAACACAGATTTTTTCTTTGTACATTTTTTGTAGGCTACTATATGAGACGTTTTAATATAATATTTTTGAACATTAAACACTGATTAGATTTTTCTTTTGAAGAAACATTTGTACAGTTTACGTGAATTTATAAATCTTTAAAGTTAGTTGATCCAAAAACCTAAGTATTATTATCTAATGAAATTTACTACATTTGATTACTGAAGTCTTGTAGACAATGATTATGATTATTATTATTTATTATTAAATTCTTGTATGCTTTATAAATATTACAGAAAATTCTAAGTAATTCATATTCATGACATGGTTTTTTAAAATGCAGTTTTTGTATATTATTAAAGGAAATGTTAAAATATGCCAAACACTTGGATTGTGGGATGTGTAAATAACACAAGTTACAACACTGTAGCCAGTAGAGACAATCGGGTTATAGTGGTACCTCTGTTGTGAACAGATAGCCCAGAATATCAAATAAGCAGCAGGAAAAATTCCAATTTGGCAGAAATATAAAACAACTGAACTGTCAAGACATACAAGAATGGAAAATTTTATATATAAATTGATGGTACTGTTGATTCATAAATAGTAAAATATTGTGATTATATTATATAATTTCCTAGATTTAAAATATACTATACAATATGTCCTGCAAATTATAAAGTGTAAAAACATACAGTACATATGTACTCCTCCACATGTAGTTGCCAGCAGATTTAGTGCAGGTAAAACTTTGTAAATATGTAAAACAAGCACTGTGGCAAGTTTGTTCAAGATTTTACAATGTCATTGTATCACTTCTATAGAAAAAAAAAAAAATTTTTTTTTGCTACACTGAGATGTTTTATTTTAAATATAACCACAGAACTAAAGGATCTATTAACATAAATATAACCACAGAACTGAGGGTTATATTATCATAAATGTAACCAGAGAACTGAGGATTATATTATCATAAATATAACCACAGAACTGAAGGGATATATTATCATAAATATAACAACAGAACTGAGGGATATATTATCATAAATATAACCACAGAACTGAAGGGATATATTATCATAAATATAACCACAGAACTGAGGGGGTATATTATCATAAATATAACCACAGAACTGAAGGGATATATTATCATAAATATAACCACAGAACTGAGGGGTATATTATCATAAATATAACCACAGAACTGAAGGGATATATTATCATAAATATAACAACAGAACTGAGGGATATATTATCATAAATATAACCACAGAACTGAGGGGGTATATTATCATAAATATAACCACAGAACTGAAGGGATATATTATCAAATATAACCACAGAAATGAGTGTCTTATTATATATATAATCAGAGAACTGAGAGATGCCTTATTACAAATAAAATTACAGCACAATGAACCTTAATGTGGTTAGTCACTTGTGTAAATGTGTATGTGATTTTTATAGGAATGTAACAGTCCAATGTACCTTGTACATTTTTTTAATCCTCTGTACCTTCAAGTAACTACATAAATAAGATCTAAGCATTATGAAAATTAATATATTATCTTGCCCAAGATAAGAATCCATATTTACTATAAAGTATATAGATATCTTTTTAGAATGCTTTCTCAACACTAATAACAGTTCGTGTAGGAGAAAAAGTGCCATGTTCTGTAAATCATTTATATTAAACTTTACAATAAGCCATGAAATATAATTATTTTTATTACCTTAAAATATTATCTCACTAAATATAAATATTAAAAACCTAAATATCACATGCATATTATTATAAATGCCAAGATTTTAAAATCAATGATATACCAAAGTTGTCTTTAAATACACATTTACTTTGTTGCCATAGTGCATGAGGTGTTGATAAATACATGTACTCATCCATATATACTTACATACGTACATAAATAGAAACATGAATGTAGAGTGCTTTGGATTAAAGTGTGTTTACTGCAATGGGTGATAAGGAAACACATGACAATATCTGAAAGAGTTGAGTAAACATCCATCCACAGGATGTTGAGGATGTGGATGTAACAATCAGGATGTTGAAATTGGCTCAAGACAAAGTCTTACCCGAATTCATGTAGTACAGTTTTTCTGACACTGTAATGAGTTTCATGACACTGCTGATGACAACCACCATGTATGCAGTATATCTAACCATGTTGTGCTTCATGACACTGCTCACACTATGATGTATATGCAGTCTATCTGACAGTGTTGTGCTTCATGACACTGCTCACACTATGATGTATATGCAGTCTATTTGACAGTTTTGTGCTTCATGACACTGCTCACACCATCATGTACACAGCATTGTTGACACACACGAGCTCTCAGCCTAATGGGTAGTGGCAGTGCAGGTGTCAGTCTTCTGATGACAGTAGGAGCTGCAAAAGAAACAATTGAAAAATATTCAGGTCTTTAGGACAACAAATATCAAATACATAGTCTTTGGTGTTAAAATTTTCTCATAATAGGAAATTTTGATTTACAGGACTGCAGATTTTCTTCGGCAATGAATATATAAGTAAAATAAGGCTATACTATATACTAAACTATATAACAGTACATATCTATACAAACAAAAATGGAAATGTTCTTTTGTTCAAAATCATTAATCTCTGAAAGTTCTTCACCGATTGCTTTGAAATTTTCACACAACGTTCCATTTGCATCCAAGCGAGTTTTTACATACGTTCAGAAAAAATATGCCTTTTTTGAAAAACTGTGTTTTTCAAGTGTTTTTCATGTGAGAGAAACCTTCGAAACCTCTTTAGCGATTGCTTTGAAATTTTGACACGACGTTGCATTCGAATAGGCGTGTGTTTTTATACCTACTATATACATGCCTCACCTGTGACAGGAAAAACATGCTTTTTTTTTAAATCAATGCCATCTGTTGCACGTAGGAGCAACACATGCTATAATCTCACAAAGTTCTTCCACTGATTGCTTTGAAATTCTGACACAACGTTCCATTCGAATATGCGTATGTTTTTATATACCTACTATATAGATGCCACACCTGTGACAGGTAAAAACAAGTTTAAAAAAAAAAAAAACAGCGCCATCTGTTGCACGTAATAGCAACACACACGCTAAACTAAATATGTTACAATTACATTTCAATATTTCCAGTTGCATTGATAAATTTAATTTTCATAGATTTTGATTTATTTTAATTTTTATGGAATTATTTTGTGTGACATTGTGTTAGAATTGAGCTGTGTTGTTTACCATACCGTTCATTTCGTAAGTATAGATGCCACACCTGTGACAGGTAAAAACATTTTTCTTTAACCCTCAAACCGCTAGGGGCCCAAATGGAATTCACACCCACAGGCGCAACAAAAAAAAAAATTCCAAAAAAGTCTGTCTTATAGAAGTGTTCATTTTTGTTCCCTGATCACAGAAAAAATAACAAAAAAATCGTAGGTGGCATATTTTAGCCGCAATAGGGTAGGGAAGTGTGGCAAAAAAGGGGCGTTGGCAGAGCCTTCGCCAGACGAGGTCTACTCCGCCCGAGCTGTCAGACGGCAGTTGCCACAAATATATTATTACCTAATTATTTCAATGTCTCTGATTGATTTTTTCTTAGTTTTTTTGCAGTAATATTATTCCATACAGTGAATTGTGGTATATTTATATTATATAATGTGTGAACCATCGCTGTACTCAAAATTATGGTGTGCATATTAGTGATTCAATTATTATGTTCATAAAACAATAAACAAATAGTTTTGCTGTTGTTACACTATATACACAGGTTATATATAAGTATTTGTATGTTTTGTACACCATAACGAACTACTAAGTTGGTCTTGTGAGTCAAAAAGCAACGAGGAGTGAAACACCAAACACCAGCGAGCCACTCACTGCCACTCCCTCCCTCACCCTCATTCACCTCCCACAATACTCTTTTGTATTTATTCACTATACACAGACGTTATATATACGTATTTACATGTTTTGTTCACCATAACTGTACATCTAAGCTTGTATGGTGAGTGAAGGCCATAAGACGTAGCTACTCACAGTCAGCTGATCGGTGGCCGCCCTCAAGGCCAGACGCACTAATATTTGTCATCCAACAATATTGTTTGTGGTGTTATTACGCTATATACACACATTATATATAAGTATCTACCTGTTTTATTCACTATACCTGAACAAATAAGCTGGTATGGTGCCCAAAGACCATAGTGGCCATCAGTAAACACCATGCCAAGTCGTGCAGACGACGCTTCTCCCTCACCAAAATGGCGGCTCCCAACCTACTCCTCTCGCTGTTATCTCACACTATACACACGTTATATATAAGTATCTACATTTGTGTTCACCATAGCGAACCACTAAGCTGGAATGGTGAGTGCAGTCAATAAATGGTGGCCACACACAGTCAGAAGATGACGCCACAACCCTCCCTCCCACAGCCTTACTCCTCCCTCCATGGAGCACAGCGCTAAATATCACCACAATCCTGCTATTATCAGAATCCTGGTCAGTTTTATCACAGTCAGGGGGCTTCAGTAATACTATCACTGCTAAATAATAGCAGTATCATTTATATTATGGTATTTGTAGGCGATGCTGTGGTCACAAGCTGAACAGCGGTGCTGTGAGCTCGTGCTGCGTGCGCCAGCCTTGGTGGCTTGCTCAATACTGACGCTGTAACACCCAAGAATGTTGGCTTGGATTTTTTTTCTAGGTGGCATCTGGCAACTATCAGTCATGGCTGTACTATAGCTGCCCCTATCCCAGGCGGGGTGTTTAAATTATAGCGCTAGACACGAAATCATATATAAATGATGTGCGCGGTTTCGGTTTTGTCACTGATATCATTTATATATGATATGCGCGGTTTGAGGGTTAAGAAACTGCGCCATCTGTTACACATAAGAGCCACACACGCTATACTAAATATGGTACGATTACATTTCAGTGTTTTTGACTGCATTGAAAATTTATCAAAATTTATTCGATTGCATTGAAAATTACAAAAAAAAAAAAAATTATTGACAAAATAAATTTTCATTCATTTTAATTTATTTTCATTTTGATTTAATTATTTTGTGTGACATTGTGTTGGAACTGAGCCAAGTTGTTTACCATACCGTTCATTTTGTGAGTATAGTTTATTTTTTTATTTTAATTATTGTTTTTCATTTTGTTTAATTGTTTTTCTTATATTTCAGTGATGAGAAGATCAGATCACTTGATGTTTCCAATTTTCTGAAAGCAACATCAGATCATTTGGGAATGCATCGAACGAGGGAGTGGGGAATGATGGAGAGGACGAGGGAACAGAGGAGGGGGGTAATGGTGGGGAGGATGAGGGGACGAGGGAGTTGAGGATGGTGGGGACGAAGGGACAGGGGAATGGAGATTGATGGGGGAGGACAAGGGGACAGGGAAGTGGGGGGATGGTGGGTAGGACAAGGGAACGGGGGAGGGGGGGAATGGTAGGGAGGACGAGGGGGACGGGGGAGTGGGAGATAGTGAAGAGGACGAGGGGACGGTGGAGTGGTGGATGATGGGGAGGACATAGGGATGGGGGAGGGAGGAAATGGTTGGGAGGACGAGGGGATGGGGGAGTGGGGAATGGTTGGGAGGATGAGGGAATGGTTGGGGGAACGAGTGGACGGGGGAGGGGGGGAATGGTGGGGAGGACTGGGAGACAGGGGGAGGGTTGCTGTTGCTCAGCAATGCACATGCGTTGTTGAGCCACAGCAACGAGAGCCGGGTACAGCTAGTTAATGAAATAAATTATGAATCAGTGTTCAGTGTAAACTGCTCAATCTGTACTATTTCACTCCAGATAACAAGAACTTCATATTGATTTTTTTTGCTAAATATATTAAACACACTTTTGCATATTTATATACAATATACACACATACATAGACATTTGAATAATATAATTATAATCAAACATAGTGATGATAACCTCTTCATTGTACAGGAGTAAAGACAAATAAATAAAATGATACCTCAGCACTGATAGCTGGTACACTACCTCAGCACTGATAACTGGTACACTACCTCAGCACTGATAACTGGTACACTACCTCAGCGCTGATAACTGGTACACTACCTCAGCACTGATAACTGGTACACTACCTCAGCGCTGATAACTGGTACACTACCTCAGCACTGATAGCTGGTACACTACCTCAGCACTGATAACTGGTACACTACCTCAGCGCTGATAGCTGGTACACTACCTCAGCACTGATAGCTGGTACACTACCTCAGCACTGATAGCTGGTTCACTACCTAAGCACTGATAGCTGGTACACTACCTCAGCACTGATAGCTGGTTCACTACCTCAGCACTGATAGCTGGTTCACTACCTAAGCACTGATAGCTGGTTCACTACCTAAGCACTGATGGCTGGTACACTACCTCAGCACTGATAGCTGGTACACTACCTCAGCATTGATAGCTGGTACACTAACTTAGTACTGATAGCTGGTACACATATGTCTGCACATTTCTCATGACCAAACTGCTCTCATTGATCAATAAATAAGAAGCAATCAGCTACTGACAATTGACGATCTGCAATGGATGGAAATATAGTGCCACGACACCAAACATACCTAGTCACTGACCATATGCTATGCAGACGACTCCACATAACTCATTACAGGTAGACAATATGAATCACAAAGCACAAAATGAAACCAGTGTAATCATAAAATGGGAATACATCTGGTGTATCCAGACAATGGAATCATACAATGGGAATACAATTGGTGTATCCAGATAATGGAATCATACAATACCTGCTTGATGGGGTTCTGGGAGTTCTACTCCCCAAGCCCGGCCCGAGGCCAGGCTTGACTTTTGAGAGCTTGGTTTAACAGGCTGTTGCTTGGAGTGGCCCGCAGGCCCACACATCCACCACAGCCCGGTTGTTCCCGCACTTCTTGAAGAAAACTATCTAGTTTTCTCTTGAAGATGCCCGCTGTTGTTCCAGCAATATTTCTTATACTCGCTGGGAGGATGTTGAACAACCGTGGACCTCTGATGTTTTTACAGTGTTCTCTGATTGTGCCTATGGCACCCTTGGCTCTTCACTGGCTCTGTTCTGCACTTTCTTCCATACTGTTCACGCCAGAACCTTGTTATTTTACTGTGTAGATTTGGGACCTGGCCTGCCAGTATTTTTCACGTGTACATTATTTGATATCTCTCTCGTCTCCTTTCTAGTGAGTACATTTGGAGATCTTGGAGACGATCCCAATAAATAAGGTGCTTTATTGCGTCTATGTATTCCGTATATGTTCTCTATACGCCCTCTATTTCAGCAATCTCTCCTACTCTGAAGGGGAAAGTGAGTACTGAGCAGTACTCAAGATGGGACAGTACAAGCGATTTGAATAGTACAACCATTGTAATGGGATCCCTAGATATGAGCGTTCTCGTAATCCATCCCATCATTTTTCTGACCGACGCAATAATTGCTTGGTTATGCTCCCTAAACATTAGGTCGTCAGACATCATTATTCCCTAATCCTTTTTATGCTGCTTTCCTACTATGGACAGATTTGATTGTTTTGTACCCTGTATTATGTTTAAGGTCCTCATTTTTACCGTATCTGAGTACCTGGAATTTATCACTGTTAAACATCATGGTATTTTCTGTTGCCCAGTCAAAAACTTTATTAATATCTGCTCGTAGTTTTTTCAATGTCTTCAGCAGGGGAAATTTTCATGTTGATTTTTGTGTCATCTGCAAAAGATGATATGAAGCTGTGACTTGTATTTTTGTCTATATCTGATATGAGAATGAGGAAAAGCAGTGGTGCAAGGACCATACCCTAAGGTACAGAGCTTTTAACTGCACTTGGACTATTTTATATGGTTGACTGTTACTCTGTGTTCTGTTCGACAGAAAACCGAGTATCCAGCACCCGACTTTACTGGCTATTCCCAATGACCTCATTTTGTGTGCTATCACTCCATGGACACATTTATCGAATGGCTTTGCGAAGTCTGTTTATACCATATCTGGATTCTATTTTTCTTCTAATGCCTCAATGACTTTGTCGTTATGGTCAAGTAGCTGTGAGAGGCACGATCTTCCTGCTCTAAATCCATGTTGGCCTGGATTAGGTAGGTCATTGGTCTCCATGAAACTGGTGACCTGACTCTTGATCACTCTTTCAAGGTAATTATCAAAAGAAGGCACCAACCGGGAAGGCTATGTAGCACCATCAAAGTGCGAAATAATCAGAGGGCGCTAAATATCACCAAGAATGCCAATACGAGAACAAAAACGCGTAAGGCGAACGATATCAAAAGTATCCGATTCACCTAGAATTCTATCGAGGGACAAGTGACCGCGAGGGACGGTCGGAAAGCAAGACACACGCTCGTCCTGGAAGTCAGGACATTCAACAAGGATATGCACAATCGTAAGAGGGACAGTCTGGACAATAAGGAGCAGGGCAGCACTCCATTAACTGTCCATGAGTTAAGCGTGTATGACCAATACGCAACCTCGCCCGAGCTGTTTCCCCACTGCCGATTACGGTGGTAGGAAGGTCATGGGGACACACTACTCTTCAGAGCACGCAGTTTGTTACCAGTAACAGAAGACCAACAACCCTGCCAATGGGCAAGGATGGGGGAATGAATAACTGAGTAAATGTCGGAATAAGGAATAACTTTACGGGAGATGGGACAAGTGCGGATAGCTGCTTCAGCGGCAGCGTCCGCACGCTCATTTAACCCTTAAACCACGCAATACATACATATATGATGGCAGTAACTGTCATGAAATCGTGCACATCATACATATACGATTGAGGGTCTAGTGCACGATTTTAAATGCCCCTTGAGGGATATGGGCAGCTATAGTCCAGCTACGGCCGATAGTGAACAGATGAAACCTTGAAAATAAATGCTGTGTAACATATCCAGGTGTGAGAGCCTCAGTACTGAGTGAGCAACCAAGGCTGGTGCATGCAGCATGAGCTAACAGCACTGCTGTTCAGCTTGTGAACACAGCATCACCTAAAAATGTAACAAAATATATGAGCCTACTATTATTTAGTGATGATAGTATCAGAGAAGACCCCTGACTGTTGTGATAAAAATGACCAGGATTCTGATAATAGCATAATTGTGGTGATAATTTGCACTGTGCTCTATGGTGGAAGGAGTAATGCTGAGGGAGGGAGGTGGCGTCGTCTTCTGACTCTGTGCATTCACCTAATTGTATTCATCTAGTAGTGCTTGTGGGGGGATGAGCTCTGCTCTTTTGGCCCGCGTCTCAACTGTCAATCAACTGTTACTAACTAATTTTTTATTATTTTTTTCCCCAAGCGCACACACGCAGAAAGCAGCCCGTAGCAGCTGTCTAACTCCCAGGTACCTATTTACTGCTAGGTAACAGGGGCATCAGGGAGAAAGAAACTGCCCATTTGTCTTTTCCGGAGCCGGGAATCAAATCCGGACCACAGGATTACGAGTCCTGTGTGCTGCCCACTCGGCTACCAAACCCTGAGGCCACCTTTTATTAAGGGACTTACCATACCAGCTTAGTGATTTGCTATGATGAACAGAAATGTAGATACTCATATATAACGTGTGTATAGTGTGTAATAACAGTAATAGGAGTAATGTATGTTTGGAGCAGCCATTTTGGTGAAGAAGGTGGCGGTGTCTGCATGACATGTCATGCTGTGTACTGATGGTCACTATGTAATAACCCGCCTTGTATATCTCTCGACCGCGCACCCCGCTACTACCACTGAGCTTTTACCACCATGCAATCTCCGCTCTTTCTATGGTAATAACAGATGCTATCGATCATGTAAGATATTAACACTCGGGCCGTCATACGAAGATGTAAAGCAGTAAACCGAAGAGAACGAGAGCGAGTGAGGGCGAGGGAGAGTGAGACAGAAGTGAGGGAGAGTGAGACAGAAGTGAGGGAGAGTGAGACAGAAGTGAGGGAGAGTGAGACAGAAAGATAGAGATAATCGTAGTCACAGCCTATCGCATGAGTTACCGAGTGACGCTGCCACCACCCTGAGTTACCGGACAGGGGACCGGAGTGAGGTTCGTAGGTCTTGCAGATGGAATAGCCTACCAGGACAGGTGTAGGGGACAACTGAACGGTACAAGGATCCTGGCCTGACACTCGAATAATCCTGACCACTTGGGAACTATAGTGTACACAAGAATAAGGCGGGACACACCCAATACTAACACCTCAACACGGAAGACGAACGGGGGGAGGAGTACTGAATAATTAAGAACACTAGGTCACTGGGGCAAAGGGGACGGTAGGCCCAATATCACTAAGACAAGGAACCATTAATACACATTTTTTTTATAACACTTAATATATGACTTTATTTGAAATAATTAAATAAGACACTCCCTAACTATATTCCCTACTAGAGGCCAAGGGTACTGAATGAGGTGCTTTAGTACAAGAGAGCCGTACTTACTCACATGTTGTTCCACAGTTTTCCTGGAGATGATGTTACTTCCCCGAGTCCACACACACACCTCCCTACTGGGCTGCGCCCACTCTACTACTGTCTGTAGCCTGATCTCTTGCTCCCCAGCTGAACATGAGGGTTGTACATTTGATGTTTAGGGGTTAATCCCTGAAGATTATCATGACGGCATCAACTCTGACCTCTTCGTGATTCGATGACCGTTGACCTGACTCTATGGCTAACTTGTACAGAGGTGTAACTTTTACATTGTCTGCCGTCGCCTGACTGCCGCCAGTGGATTGTTCATCCTCCACGTGGCTTGTTCATGCTGTTATGATGTTCATGTTGTCCTATGTACTTCTCTTGTTACATATCCCCCAATGTCCCGGTTTAAGAAAAACCGTGGGCAAGGAACTCGAACATGGCTTTTCTTATCCCAGACCACAAAGGAACTAGCACATGCCTCAAAAAAAAAAACAGCTACCCTATCTACATATACACATCTCACAGTCGAGAAATATTTATAAAAAAAAACTCAACAATAACAGTTACCAAGGTAACTCAAAATCCAGGCTGACCATACCTGCATGGAAGCCCATCAATCCTCTCAGATGACAAATCAACATTAATTTGAGAAAAAAAATTAACACAATTTATGATAAACAATTAAATTTATACTGGAACCATCTTTCCGCTGGTTCCCCAGTTCACCAGAGTCTACACAAAAATTGTCAGTCATAACTTATTTTCTCTGTAATGGTGAACACCAAGTTTTCTGAACTTTAAAAAAACTACATATATATTGTATATACAAATTAACAAATAGTCTTTATTCCCGACGAATCCGTTGTCCCGATGTTGTTGACTCGCCCCTTGCTGTATTCTCGCTGTAGTTCATCAACGATGCGTCGTGTTCTTCACCAACGATGTTCTTCAGCTGGCCTCAGTTGTTGTGAGAAGAGATCCACTTCCCTCCTGACTAGAGTCTTCCACTGATCTAGTCCACAATCCGCAGTACATCCGTGCTGCTGGTCCATCCTTCCGGGTCGTCGACGAGGCGATGACGTCGGTGTTGACAGCGATGACTGACTTGCTGTCCGGTCACAGGGGGAACTCTGGCATACCTGGGTTCCATCCTCTTGTAAGATGTTGTCGCCTGCTGAACGTCTGCTGGCGATGTTCTGTCTGCCGCATACATGTTGACTTCCTGGGAGTACCGAGACGTTGACACCAGACGAGGTCTTGCTTGATGAGTGAACAGCTCCAGTTCGTTGAGGCGGGGTGGGCGTGGCGGCAGAACCCTCGGGTCCCGGCTCCAGCTCTTGGGTTCCATCCACTTACAGGTGTTTCTTCTGCTACATCGTACTAGGCCTTTACGACTTATCTTCGTTATTCGATTGTCTGTGTTTTGGGTGTGAGAGGGGAAGGGCCACGCGGTGCGAGCTCCGCGGAAAACAATATATAACTAGGGACATTTCAGTGATACAGGAACTAAACACAGTCAGATAACTTTTAAAGTGTGTCTCAACATATTAAGCAATATATCATAGTGATTACCATCCGACCGTTTGTGTTAAAGGAAAAATAAGTGAACTTCGTGTGTAGTCAAGGCCTGCCCTCGTGGTGCCAGGAGGCCTTAGGCGATAGTTGCCAAGTCGTCAATAAATCACATCTCTCGCTATCGAAACATCAAGTAATCAGTGCCCATAGTGCTAAGCTCTCTATGCAAAACCTGTGTCTATTATAACAAAAATTAAGATAACATAGTCTAATATCAAGTGAACAAATTACACACAAAATAAGTCCGTCGTGTGTATGTAAACAAGGGCCACTTGGAGGTAGGCCCACCCCAGTACCCTCTTGTGTGTGTATTCTTTCTTTCAAATAGTGTAACGTACTCAGGTAACTAGTGCCCAGACACAGAAACTAGACGCCTCTACTGTATGATAACTAGTGGGAAAATGCAAGTAATGTAATCTAACAAGTGAACAAAACAAATTAAGAGTGCGACACGTGGTAGCAACAGTGGCCGTCCATACAGCCTCTTCCAGGCCTATCTCAAGTTGGTAAACACCCACGGTCAACACCCACGGCCAGCTCCCACGGCCAGCACCCGCGGTCAACTCCCCCACCGGTCAACACCCCACCTTGTAAGACCATCACCACTGAACAGAAGTGTTCAAAAAATGGCTTTGATAAAAACGTGCATAGAATGCAACATGAAGGTAGATTACCAACAGAGCTTTCAATGCCAACTCTGTTCAGCAGCCATACACAAAAAATGTGCCAACATGACTAACAATTCAAGGAGAAATGGTCCCAGTGACCACTCTGTGTACTGGCTCTGCAAAAAGGATGATGTAACTTTTTTGAAATTGATGGAAATCCTGGATAAAACTCCCGCCGAAAACAGAGAATTACTAATTAATGCCTGCATAGCAATTTCTAATATCTTCAAACAAACTGTACATGACACCAAGGTACAACCAGCTGTAGCACAGAGCTCTGTGGCAGCGGCGCCTGAGCAGGGCGCGGAGTCGGGGATGCCTGAGCAGGGCACGGAGTCGGGGATGCCTGAGCAGGGCACGGAGTCGGGGATGCCTGAGCAGGGCGCGGAGTCGGGGATGCCTGAGCAGGGCGCGGAGTCGGGGATGCCTGAGCAGGGCGCGGAGTCGGGGATGCCTGAGCAGGGCGCGGAGTCGGGGATGCCTGAGCAGGGCACAGAGTCGGGGACCCCTGAGCAGTGCGCGGTGTCGCAGGCACCGGAGCAGAGCGCGGTGTCACAGGCACCGGAGCAGAGCGCGGTGTCACAGGCACCGGAGCAGAGCGCGGTGTCACAGGCACCGGAGCAGGGCACAGTGTCACAGGCACCGGAGCAAGGCACAGTGTCGGGGGCGCCGCAGCAGAGTGCGGTCCCTGGCAGAGGGAAACAAACAAAACAAGGCCCCAAAATCTGTTGGTATTACAGATGGGCTACCTGTAAGCATGGGGAATCGGGAAGAATAAATGGAACATGTACACACGATCACCCTAGAAAGGGCAGAAACCTCCTCAATACAGGTAAATGTACCAAAAGCTGTGAATTCTTTCACCCAGAAATTTGCAAGAACTCTTTGGACAGGAAAGAGTGCTTCATTGCTGAATGCCCAGCTTTTCATACAAGAGGTACCAGGCGAATAAAACCGACAGACTACCACTATGAAAACAGCCACTACTCCATCAACCGGGATAATTTTTTAGCAAGAGGAGGAGGAGAAGAATGGCTAAAAATGACCAGACTCTACCACCAACTCGGTCAAATGCTAGAGAGGACGCAAACACAGTGGCCTCCTTACCAGAGCCTCAGATATTAACACCAATTAAAGCATCCAGCACTTCCACTAACACGATAACATCATTTATATTTGCCAACATCCAGGGTATAAAAACACGCAAATCCAACAAAGTTCATTTTATAGATGGTCTCCTTCATGAGGCAAATGCAGTGTTTGCAGCCCTAACGGAAACTCACACAAAGGACTACCTTGATGGTGAAATATGGATCCCAGAATACAATCTCTTTAGATGTGATAGGAAACACCGGCTTCAGGGTGGGGTCAGCCTCTACATCAAAGACACACTCATCTGTACTGAGCTGCTAAACACCTCAAATGATATGGTGGAAGTGCTGATAGTCAAAATAGAGATCCTAAATGTAGTTGTTGTCCTTGTATATAAGTCACCGGAGGCAAACCCTCAGCAGTTTAAAGACCAACTAATGAAAATAGAGCACTGCTTGGAAAACCTCACAAATCCAGCTCCGAACATCATCCTGCTTGGGGACTTCAACCTACGGCACCTGAAATGGAAGCACCTGGCTAATACAGTAATATCAGAAAGAATACCAGGAAGTAGCCTAAATGAGCAGGCACATGCAAATGACCTGCTACGGATGTGCGATAGGTTTGCCTTAAACCAGCAAATAGTAGAACCAACTAGGAAGGAGAATACGCTGGACCTCATTTTCACTAATAATGATGAGTTGATCGGGAACATAATGATTACAAATACCTGTTACTCAGATCACAACTTAATTGAAGTTCTGACAACCATGGGGAATGGACCTTCAAAACCAGTCCAGATTCCCGGTGGAGGAGATTTCAGCAAATTCAACTTCAATAATAAACGGATAAACTGGGAGCAAATAAACCAGGACTTCACAGAAATAAACTGGGAAGAACAGCTAGGAAATGCAAACCTGAACCAGTGCCTGGAAAAAATAAGCTCAGTAGCACTAGAAATATGTTCAAACCGCATACCCCTAAGAAAAAAGAGAAAGAGATGCAGATTGGAACGGGAACGTCGTTCCCTATATAGGCGAAGAAAACGAATCGCGGAACAACTTGAGAGTCGCACCCTATCTCAAGAACGGCGAAGAAGGTTAGGTAGAGAAATAGAAACAATTGAACTCAAGCTACAAGAATCATACAAAACCCAGGAGAGGCAAAGAGAGCAAAAGGCCATCAGTGAAATAGAGAGAAATCCGAAATATTTTTTCTCCTATGCAAAATCAAGATCAAAAACCACATCTAGTATCGGGCCCCTGCGAAAGGGAGATGGAACTTTCACAGATGACAACAAAGAAATGAGCGAGTTACTGAGGAAGCAGTACGACTCTGTTTTCAGTGAGCCATTAAATGCACTAAAGATTGATAACCCAAATGAATTTTTCATGGATATGATACCAACATCAAATCACATATCAGACATCGCCCTATCCCCACTAGATTTTGAAGAAGCCATAAACAGTATGCCTATGCACTCTGCACCAGGCCCGGATTCTTGGAACTCCATATTCATCAAGAACTGTAAAAAACCACTATCGCAGGCCCTTCACATTCTGTGGAGACAAAGTCTAGATACTGGCGTTATCCCTGACATACTAAAAACAGCAGAGATAGCACCACTCCATAAAGGAGGAAATAAGGCAGAGGCAAAAAATTACAGACCGATAGCACTAACATCGCACATCATAAAAATTTTTGAGAGAGTGCTAAGAAGTAAGATCACAAAATACATGGAATCACAGCATCTCCATAACCCCGGACAACATGGTTTCAGAACAGGGCGCTCTTGCCTGTCGCAGTTGCTGGACCACTATGATATGGCATTAGATGCTATGGAAGACAAACAAAACGCTGATGTAATTTACACAGATTTCGCAAAAGCTTTTGATAAATGTGACCATGGTGTTATTGCACATAAAATGCGTTCAAAAGGAATTACCGGGAAAATAGGCAGATGGATCTACAATTTCCTGACTGACAGAACCCAATGTGTAATAGTCAACAAAATAAAATCCAGCCCATCAACCGTGAAGAGCTCAGTCCCCCAGGGTACTGTGCTTGCTCCAGTACTTTTTCTCATCCTCATATCGGACATAGACCAGAACACAACCTATAGCACTGTATCATCCTTTGCAGATGACACTAGGATTTTCATGAGAGTTGGCAACAGAGGACACGGCAAACCTCCAATCAGATGTAGATCAGGTCTTTCTATGGGCTACAGAAAATAATATGGTATTCAACGAGGATAAGTTTCAGCTCATGCGCTACGGAAAAATTGAAAATATAAAAACAGAAACCACTTACAAAACGCAGGCAAATCATAACATAGAACGAAAAGGCAATGTAAAGGACCTGGGTGTACTCATGTCGGAAGACCTTACCTTTAAAGAACACAATAAAGTAGCCGTCACAACTGCAAGAAAAATGACAGGTTGGATAACAAGAACTTTTCACACTAGAGATGCTATACCAATGATGATACTTTTCAAAACGCTTGTGGTATCTAGAGTGGAGTACTGCTGCACAATGACAGCCCCTTTCAAAGCTGGAGAAATTGCTGACCTAGAGAGCGTGCAGAGATCCTTCACTGCTAGAATCCACTCAGTAAAACATCTAAATTACTGGGACCGACTAAAGAGCCTAAATCTGTACTCCCTTGAGCGCAGGCGGGAGAGATACATAATAATTTACACGTGGAAAATAATTGAGGGGCTGGTCCCAAACCTGCACACAGAAATAACACCACATGAGACCAGAAGACATGGCAGGATGTGCAGAATACCCCCGTTGAAAAGCAGAGGTGCAACAGGTACTCTGAGAGAGAACTCTATCAACATCAGAGGCCCGAGACTGTTCAACACGCTTCCACTACACATAAGGGGCATAACTGGCAAACCCCTCACAGTGTTCAAGAGAGAACTGGATAAGCACCTCCAAAGGATACCTGATCAACCAGGCTGTGACTCATACGTCAGGCTGCGAGCAGCCGCGTCTAACAGCCTGGTTGATCAGTCCAGCAACCAGGAGGCCTGGTCGACGACCGGGCCAAGGGGACACTAAGCCCCGGAAGCACCTCAAGGTAGGTAGGTAGCCCATCATGCACATGATTGTAGGCCCAAGATGCAAATCGTGCATCCGCGTTGGCGTATCATGCACACTCTAAAGGGAACGTGCTGTTCTTACGTAGCCACCAAGTTTCACATCTTGTTGCTCGGCGTATCAGAAACCTCAGGAGTGGGCAAGACCTTGTGTAATCCCGCAACCGTTGCCCAATCCACTCCGTTGTTCTTGGCTGTTCATTTCCGGTCACCGGTGTTCTTTATAGCAAGGCAGGTGACCTCATTAATGTCTCTTCTGATATGTTGAATCAGTCCTCCAGATGACAGCTAGTGTTGGCAGTTCCATAACCTCATTAAGTGATGAGGTGTTGGCTGTGACCTTGACTTGTAGCCGCCCCCACCATGGCAGGTACCACTAACAAGGGGGGGGTGAGGGATGGAGGGGGTGATATAGTGTGACCCGTCCTGTCCCTCGGGAACTAAACCTGGTTCCCGCTATGCCAGACAATAGTGGTGACATGCTACTCTGGCCTCAGTTGTAGAGATGGGATATGGCCGACAGTGTGGCAATGTGAGCAGACCTGGGAAAAGAAACATTCATAACTCTTGTCTGGTGGAGACCCCTATCTGCCCTGGAGGTTTTAAGAAAGAAAACTCCTCCAGGGTAGGTAAAGGTACGTCACTCTTGACTAAGCACCTACAGTACAATTCTTTGCCTCTACCTATAACTCAGATGACAGCTGAACTCAGTTACTGTGTGCTCATGTGTGCACGAGATCTGGTGACCATAGGGTGACCAGGCCTAACTTAGCTACTAAGTAAGGATGATAGGATGTCATCATCCTCCTCTGATTGAGCATCAGGAATAACCATTCCCTCCACTCTCTCAGGGACTGGAATTACTGAAGGTAATTCCAGTTCTTCCCTTGCTACATAAAGTTTCAATTTATTTATATGGATGGTTCTTTCAACCTGGTCTTCAAATATACCCTTAATTATGAAATTTACTGGGCCTAGTTTCTTAATAACTCTATAAGGGCCTCGCCATCTAGCTGCTAACTTCCTACTCTGATTGGCGGGCGCTGACTCATTCAACCGCATCACTAGGCTTCCCCTCTTTCACTCTTAATGGTTGTACCTGCTTATCATAATAATGGGCATACCGTGTCCTTGCTTTCTTTGATGCTTCAGCTGCTATCCTCCATGCATTCTTCATCTTGGTGAGGATTTCTGAAGGATAATCCTCTCCATAACTAATAGTATGTCTGTTAAGCAGACCTGACGCAAAATTACACGAGTGTCCAGTAAACAGCAAGAGTGGTTGAGTATTTATTGACTGGTGCACTGCGGTTTTAGTGCAAACTGAACAAAGGGCAACTGTTCATCCCAAGTAGCCGGGTCATTCTCTGCTAAAATGGCAAGCATATCCTTCACCGTTCTATTAGTTCGTTCCACCATGCCGTTCGTCTGGGGATGGTATGCTGTTGTTAGCGCAGTTGTTGTTACTAAGAGTTTACATACTTCCTGAAATAAGCTAACAATAAACTCCTGTCCCCTGTCAGATACTAGAACTTTAGGCAGACCGAACACAGTAACAAACCTAGCTAAAAATGCATCTGCCACTGTTTGGGGGTCTTTCCTGGGAAGGGCTACTAGAGTGGTATACCTGGACAGATGGTCCACTAGAACTAGCGCATATCTGTTGCCTGAATTGCTGCTATGTAAATCAATTAAATCAGCCCCCACCCGATCCAAGGGTTCTGCTATCTCTGAGAATTCCTGGAGTGGGGCTTGTACTTTAGGAATACCTTTGCGTCGTTGACAGTTCCCACATGACCTGACGTACTTAATTCCATGTGATAATAACCCTGGGAAATAAAATAATGACTTGGCCTTTGTGTAAGTTTTGTACACTCCCGGGTGACCTGCAATCTTTGACGCATGCGCAATTTTTAATGCTGAAGGCTTTAATGCGTCAGGGATAACTAGCTGAAACAAAGCCCTGTCTTTCTGGGCATTTACATGGTACAACACTCCTTCTTTGAGTGCAAAGTCATTTAAAGAAGTACTCTGTTTTCTCGAAGGATATTTCCCACCTTCCAGATGTTCAATAATTTCCTTCCATCGCTGTTCCTTCATCTGAAGTTCTCTCATTTTATCGCTCGCAATCGTTTCAATGTTTACATTCATATTGACGGTGGCAATGTTCCTACTTAACGCATCAGGAACAACATGAGATGGACCAGGCTTATACAATATCTGAAACGAGTGTGCTGACAGTTCGTGACCCCCACCTTGTCATTCTTGGGCAGCGTGTCTTTTTCTTAAAAATGTGGGTCAATGCTCGATGATCAGTATAAATTATGAAGTGACACTGAAACAAATAAGGCTCAAAATACCTTACACTCTCTACTACAGCTAAAGCTTCCTTGTCAGTGGCTGAGTACCTTACTTCCGGTCCTTTCACTTTCCTACTAAAGTAAGCTACCGGGTGTGGGTTGTTCTCCGAGTCACGCTGAATTAAACAGCCACCTATGGCAATGCCGCTTGCATCAGTGTGTAATTATCAAAAGAAGGCACCAAACCGGGAAGGCTATGTAGCACCATCAAAAGCGCAGAATAATCAGAGGGTGCAAAATATCACCAAGGATGCCAATACGAGAACAAAAACGCATAAGGCGAACGGTATCAAAAGTATCCGAGTCACAAAGAATTCTATTGAGGGACAGGTGACCGCGAGGAGCGGTCGGAAAGCAAGACACACGCTCGTCCTGGAAGTCAGGACATTCAAGAAGGACATGCACGACCGTAAGAGGGACAATGCAACTAGGACAATAAGGAGCATGGCGGCGCTCCATCAAGTAACCATGGGTTAAGCGAGTATGGCCAATACGCAACCTCACCAGAGCTGTTTCCCCGGCAATGGGAAACAGTAGTAAACCTATTTTATAAATAGGCTAAATATTATAAAATAATATTTTGTAAATATTTTATAAATAACCCCCACCAGAAAACCAAGACAAGGCTAACAAGTGCAGCCACCTAAGAAGGGACATGATATGGAAGGACCGCCAAAATACCCCATACTGCCACCAAGAGAAGTACGCAGTTGGGACACCTACCATGAAGCCACCCGACCACCAACCAGAGGCGAGACCGTGAGGCAGAATGTAAGCAGCCCTGACAAGGTCCCTCCGAGCCCAGGAAAAGGCGGAGCCGCGGGAAGATCTCGGGCGCGATCACCAAAACCTAGGCGGCACAAAGAGATGGAACGTCTGCCGAACAGAAAACTCCCCAAAGCAAGCCCGCCAGGAGTTCAAAAAAACGACGGGTCCGATGCGAGACATCGCAAGACCCCGAAAAGTCAACCAGCAGGGTAAGCCAGGAAAACGAAGAAGGCGGAAGGGTTACCGCCAGAAACAGTACCTGAACCAAGGGGTACGAGCAACTGCAACAGACCGACACAAAGAAGCACACCACAGGACACAGGCTGAAAGAACGCCCAAGAAGCCAAGGAACGCACGCAGAACACCCCTGCGGCAGAGGAGGAAACAAAGGAACGCACAAGGAAATGAAGTGGTGGAAACCGATCCCCCCCCCTCCACACAGCAGCAAGTGCAGGCAAAAACCTACCAATGGAGATGCCAGGAAAACGACTGGGGAGAGGTAGGATGAAAGAGCTGAAGCACCAAAACCCCAGGAAACAACCAGGGGTGGACAATCAGGCAGGGACAGAAAAACCCCACGCACATGAGAGGGCAAAGCCAGGGACCCGAAGACCACGAAAAACAACAAGCAAAACCCCACACGCAAACCCTAGGCACAAAACAGCAGCAAAGTGCTATACCACAACCGTACACAGGAACAGACACTCCACCGCGAAACATGTTACCAATGCACACGTGCAGCAGCAGCAACAGGCATCACCGCAACATGCAACATGTAAATAGCAACTCGTTTCTGCAAAGGCAGAGAATGGAGCAGGCAGACCCCAGACAGGGCAAACGGAGACACGACAAAACCCAGCAGGCCCGGGAACCTACACACCAGGCGACCGACGGCAGAGAACCCGCGCGATATCTGCTGGATGGGGTACTAGGAGCTCATGTACACCCCAAGCCCGGCCCGAGACTAGGCTAGGCGAGACAAGCTAGAGGGTGGCCCACCAGGCAGCTGCTAGGAGCAGCCCGCAGGCCCACATACCCCCCCACAACCAGGATGGGCCGGAACTTCTATTCGAAAACAGGCTAGTGTGCCCTGGAAGTCCACTGATGTACCGGCAACATGACGTATGCTTGCAAGTAGGTCATGTAACAACTGCAGACCTCTGATGGTTGTACAGTGTTCCCCGATTGTGCCTATAGCACCACTGCACTCCACCGGTACTATCCCTCAAGTTCATCCAGATAGGCGGGACCTAACGTAGCCGTGGAAGAGACTAGCCACTGTGGTGCTTAGTGAGGAGAGTGATCAGCAGGATCACACGAGGCTCCTGCCTAGGGCTCGCAACCCTAGTATCGGTCGTGGAGTGGCCTACACAGCCGAGCTGATCGGTACCTGCCAGCTACAGGCTGGATTGTGGTTGAAAGCCTCCACGACGGAGCACCCAGTGGGATTGTGATTTGGCTGGCCTGTGGCCAGGGTAGATTCGCCAAGAGAATCATAGAGGATTCATCGGGGGCCACGGAAGAAAGAACCAGGGCTACCCAAAGTGCGCACCGTGGAGCATCCTGTGTCTTCAGAGGAAGACAAGCTTGTACATAATCGTGTAGTAATAACCCCCGTGTGCAACTGTTATATATTTATTTATGGTGGTGGAGAATATATATATATAAATTGGAACATTTGTATCCCTCCCCCTTTAATTTAACTTGCGTTACGGAACACACCCCTTGAAAGCCTCTACTAACTTGGGGCCGGATACCCAAACTCTAATAACATCAGAGAAGAACCCGGTTGCGTCCCAGTAGGGCCGTAACACATCCAGCGCCCGGCCAAAAGACGCCAGACCGCAGAAACTCACCTGTTGAACAGAGGCACGAATGTGACAACCCAACAGTGCCCAGAAGGTCCTGGGAACACCGCCAGGTGAAGAAGCCAGAGCCGGACACGCAGGAGAGCAGGGTAGAGGCGAAAGAGGCGGCGCATACCCATAACACAGGGAAAACCTCTGCGTTCGTCCCACAGCTGGAAACCAGGACACCCCCGGAGCAAAGGGGCACATACTGCAGCAAGGGAGAAGAGGGAGAGGCGAAGCACCTGAGAAAAAAGGGCGCAAAACACCAGCACTGACCAAAACACAACGCCCGGACCAAAACAAACTCCACGGCGCATGACACGCTGGCCGAACCACACAACACGCACTGCGGGAAGGCCCCAACCTTCAACCAACGCCAACCCAACGCAAGAACGAAGGCAGACTCCCCCCCACCAGGTAGATAAACAAAAAAGAAAAAGAAAACCCCGCAAGAGGACAGCATACCCAAGCGGAACAGAGCCGGCCGCCATGATTGGTAAAGACAAGTTGCACAGTACCCTGCGCCCCACCAGTGCAAAACTGCCCCTTACCCTAAGGCGAACAAGGGAGACAGAACACCCGAGCACACAAAGAGCGGCCAAAAACCAAGCAGTAAACGGCCTAGCAGGGGCAGGACCCAAGGAACTTGTGGAAGGTGGCCCCAAGCTCCAAGGGCAGTACTTACAGGGCACCTAGGGAAGGGTGCATGCAGCCCTAGGCGCATGCAGCCCGAATACTGGAGACTCACTCCTGGCTCACACACCACCTAGAAGACAGACACCACACTCTAGGTACAGTATCCACTCAATTTAACAGCCTATATGGGGCTGAGCCCAAGTCGTTATTTACGGAGCTCCGTTATTTCCGACGTTAAGTCGGGTCGGGTAATTTTTCAAGTAACATTCAGGTAGGATATATTTTACACTGTATAACTAAAATTAAATAAAGTTCATTGTGTAATTGCATTCCAATTTAGTGCACGGCCGACGATTAAGCCAGTTGCTGGCTGCTGCATGGATGATGTGTAAACACGCTCTGATCAAGTCCAGATGGGTGGGAAAAAATTGATTCATTCCTTTGTATTGAAAAATATTTCATGTATCAATCAGCGAGTTAATATTGTCTTAATAAAATTTTAGAGATGTGTTTTGATTTACCCTGAACAGTGCAGGTAATGTATTTTTAATGTTACGACACAGGCTGTGGCGGCCATGCCATAACAATGGCGATCGAGCCTTGTCACTGAGAGCTAGCCAAGACGAAATATTTTGAGCTCACCTTTTCTCTGCTGATGATAGAATATACATTTGCAGAGACTAATATGTAGCTTTTGTTGAAAAAAAACAACTAATATCTTGTAATACTATAATAAAATTGGTAAATTGACTGACTTTTAATGTTACAACACAGGCTGTGGCGGCCATGCCATAACAATGGCGATCGAGCCTTGTCACTGAGAGCTAGCCAAGACGAAATATTTTGAGCTCACCTTTTCTCTGCTGACGATAGAATATACATTTGCAGAGACTAATATGTAGCTTTTGTTGAAAAAAAAAAAATTAATATCTTGTAATACTATAATAAAATTGGTAAATTGACTTACTTTTAATGAAGCTGAAGATTACGAAGCTGTGATGATTACGTCATCCTCTGCAGCGCTTGTTTTATATGTACAATTATTTTCAGGCACTCACTTCACACAACAGCTAGCCTTACTACTAATTCACATGAGTTCTAATTCTACTTCACTATTGACAATTATTTCTACTGTATATTTACACTGTACAGTATCTTTTTGTCTAGGCTTAATTAATCATTAACACTTACAATACTGTACTCTATCAATACTTTTTACACTAATTTATATGCCTTTCAATCATATTTTATATCGTTAGTGGATGACTTGTCACGACTTGGTGGGAATTCAGCATCGGCGGGTGCAACATGGCTTGTAGAGCATTCGTTGCTGGCGGATGTTCCACGACTTGTCGATGGGAATTCAGCATCGGCGGGTGCAGCATGGCTTGTAGAGCATTCATTGCTGGCGGATGCTCCACGACTTGTCGATGGTAATTCAGCATCGACGGGTGCAGCATCGCTTGTCGACGAAGATTTTTCACGAACCGTTGAAATCATGAATTTATCTATTTTTGTCTGAATCTGATTTTCTCTGGCTAACGTTTTGAGACATTGCTTTAAGGCTGTAAGGTGTACATAAAAATTTCCAATAACCTCATGTTTACTTTTTATTGAATATTCAATGAGTTCCTCAACTTGTTCCAATCTTTTCTGATATCCGACACCTCTAGGCAGAGCCTCACCAACATCGTCCGAGTCATCATCAGAGTCATCAGAGTCATCAGAGTCATTTCCGAGAACACTTTGCGCAATCTGTTCTTCAGTTAACAATTCATAACCAGGATCGTAATCATTTTCTAACCATTCATTGATATCATTCACTTGTACACCCTGACCAGCTTGGAGCAACATTGTTCGGATCGTTTCTTCAAACCCTTCAAAATCATTGGCTTCATTTTCAAAACCTTCGAATTCACTATCAGATACTGCTGCTTCACATCTAGGCCTCTCTGTTAACAGTTTCTTCCATGAATTTGTTAGTGTGGTTTCTTTCACTTTATTCCAAAGCCTAGCCCAGTGGAATATTGCTTCCCTGATTGTGTACTTTTTTAGATTTTCTAGTGTTCTTTGAGCCCTTGTATCCTTTCCTGTCAATTCATCTTCCTCGCTAGGTAAAACAACTAAAACATCTTCAAGCATTGCTGTTTGGTACATACGTTTAGCAGCAAGGATAACACCTTGGTCCATGGGCTGGATCAAGGATGTTGTGTTTGGTGGAAGTGCCATGCATTTTATTCTGCCATCCCTTGAAATTAACTTGCTAATGGGATGAGCAGGAGCATTATCTAGCAGCAACAATGCCTTAACCTCACTGGCCTTTATTCCACATTTGTTGATCTGGAATTCTCTGACTTCTTTGCAAAAGTGGTTTTCAAACCAGTCCGTAAATATTATTTGATTAAACCATGATTTCTTAGAATTGTAATATATTACAGGTAATGCCTGCATTATATTTTTTAAGGCTCGAGGATTTTTAGACTTGCCTACCACGGCACATTTTGTCCTGTGAGAGGCATCAGCATTAGCACAAAGCAAGACTGAGAGCCGTTCCTTGCTTATCTTTCGTCCAGGAATATTTTCCTGCATCCTACTGGTTAAGGATGTACTTGGTACAGCTCGCCACATAAACCCAGTCTCATCAGCATTATATACTTGATATTTCCTTAAATTATTACTGACAATGTACTCGTTTAATTTAGCCTTGAATGAATCAACATTAGTGGGATCAGCACTTGACGCCTCACCAGAAATTTTTTTGGTGTTTGAAATGTTATGCCGAGCCTTAAATCTTCCAACCCACCCATCACTTGCACTGAAATCTTTTATACCTAATTGAATGGCAAGTTTACTTGCTGCAACTTTAAGCTCTTCAAATCTTATTGCCATGCCAATTGTGCGGTGCTGAATAAACCACTTATACACTGCAGCATCCAATTGTGGATACTGACCAGACTTTACTGTTTTTCTCGAACATGCAGCACCAGAAGTAGCACACTCTGTTGTGCTCACATATTTTAATAGAGTATCCTTCTGTTTCTTGATGTCACTTACTGTACTTTTCCCGATGTTAAACTCTGCTGCTGCTCGTGCATGAGAATATCCTTTATCAAGTTTCTTAATTAACTCCAGCTTCTGTGCAACCGTCAGGCGCTTCCTTTGGGTAACTTTTGGCATTTTGTAAATTAAAAAGATCACAATTACAGTACAGTAATATCCTTCACAATTGAAGCTAGCCGCGCGAGTTCACGGTAAACAATGGGAACACATGGCCCGTCGGAGTACATACTAGGTCCGTGGGAAAAAAAATACCTAGTGCCTATACATACTATAAAAGGTATTTAATAAGAAAACAAAGACTTTTGCTTAATAAAAACTGTTTCAAAATATTTTATTAATAATAATTTACAATTTTCTTCATTAAAGTGAATCATTTTAAAAGAAAATTAAGATGTAATATATGACTCTGGACGATCCAGGTCGGTGGCGGCCTGGTCGCCATGTGAGGGGACGCTGATGCCACAACAAACCCAATACCGACTGTCGGTAATATCGACCGCAGACCGGTATAGCAGGCTCTAGCTACTGGGCTCCCAAACCGGTCGTTAATACCAGCAGATCGGTATAAAAGAGGCCGTTAAATTGAGTGGATACTGTACAGTACTGAAACAACTACTGGAACCGGAGCACATAACCGGTGCCTATAGCATCAGCCGAAGAACTGATGGGTGGATAGCCGGCGTAGGAGGTCTGTAGCTTCCCCTTCCTAGCTGTGCAGACAGCGGCGCGGTGACGTGTGACGTCATACTAGTTTGCTTGTTTTCTATTAGGGAGTTCTATCCACTAGTTCGGCTTTAGGTAGCAATTTTAACCAGAATATGGGTTTGTTTTGGAATGCTTACCTTTCTGGATGCTTGACCCGGTCGATGGCAGACATTGAATGCTTCCAACCACACGGGGGTTTCTATAGGGCATTGCTCCCCTTGCCTCTCTGAGGGAGCCAGGTTCTGGCCGTGGTTCCTGGTAGGCCCTAGAACTCCATACACATGACTGATGCCAAAGTCTGACATTAGCATATCAGCCTGGTAAAAGCTCCCGGGAGCCGATGGGGCTCCCCCAGAAAATTATGGTGAAAGAGGGAGGGGGAAATCAGCTGACTGTATGGCAACCTCTGTTATTGTCTAAACTCACCATACCAGTGGTTTGCTATGGTGGACACAAATGTAGATACTTATATATAATGTGTGTATACAGAGTAATAACAGAACGAACAGTATGCAGGGAGGAGCCAGTTTGGTGAGGGAGTGAGTGACGTAATGTCGTCTGCTAGCTTCTGTCACTAGTCATGCAGTTTCTTGTGGGCACTATGTTGTTTGGACACCATATCAGCTTAACTGTACAGTTAAGATGAACAAAACATGTAGATATTTATATATAACATGTGTATATAGTGTAATAACAGCAAAAGAAGTATGTTGGCAGGAGGAATGTTGCCAAGAAAGGTCTGCTAGCTGGTCGGTGGCAGCAACTCTTGTTGTTTGGACTCTCAATATTGACTTAGTGGTTCGTTATGGTGAACACACATGTAGGTAGGTATATACAACATGTGTATATAGTGTAATATAAGCAAAAACACTGTTTGATTGTAGAATATAATACTGCACATGTCACATACATGAGCCCTATAGTTCCACACATTGACCTATATAACTTCCACAAATTACACACTTTTGAATAATATTATAGCAAAAAAAAGAGAAGAAACGATTGAGAAACATCAAAGTAATTGTGAAAAATTTATATTTGCGGCAATTGCCGCCCCACGGGGTGGTAGGGTCATCAAGTGACCCCATGCGCTTTTTTTGCTCAGCGTCCATAATTTGCTCAACTTCTCAGCTCCATCACAGCTAAAGTATGTCACATACAATATTTTAGTTTAGTTTCCCATGATCAGATACCGCAATTGAACAATATAAAAAGAGAAAATATATTTTTGCAAAGAATTTGTTTATGGCGCCCAACAGGGAATGTTATATTTTAAGGCCGCACAGCACAGTGGTTAACCTCTGTGATGCACTGAATTTATTGTGACATTCTCCCTGTGTGCCGAAAATCAAGTGTTTGTTCACAAAAAAAAAAAATATTCCCTTATTCCCTTCCATGAATATGTACATGTAAAAAAAAAAAAAAAAAAAAAAAAAAAAGCATTACCTTGGAGTTATCTTGGAGTTGCTCCCAGGCTTAGCATCCCCGCTGCCCGGTCGTCGCCCAGGCCTCCTCATTCCTGGACTGGTCAACCAGGCTGTTTGACGTGGCTGCTCGCAGCCTGACATGAATCACAGCCTGGTTGATCAGGTATCCTTTGGAGGTGCTTATCCAGTTCTCTCTTGAACACTGCAAAGGGTCAGCCAGTTATGCCACTTATATGTAGTGGAAGCGTGTTGAACAGTCTCAGACCTCTGATGTTGATAGAGTTCTCTCTCAGAGTACCTGTTGCACCTCTGCTTTTCAACTGAGGTATTCTGCACATCCTGCCACGCCTTCTGGTCTCATGTGGTGTTATTTCTGTGTGCAGCTTTGGGACCAGCCCCTCCAATATTTTCCACATATAGATTATTATGTATCTCTCCCGCCTGCGCTCAAGAGAATACTGTACAGATTTAGGCTTTTTAGTCGGTCTCAGTAGTTTAGATGTTTTACAGAGTGGATTTTAGCAGTAAAGGATCTCTGCACGCTCTCCAGGTCAGCAATCTCTCCAGCTTTGAAAGGGGCTGTCATTGTGCAGCAGTATTCCACTCTAGAGGGCACTAGCGTCTTGAAAAATATCATTGGTATAGCATCTCTTGTATGAAAGGTTCTTGTTATCCAGCCTGTCATTTTTCTTGCAGTTGTGACGGATACTTTATAGTGTTCTTTGAAGGCAAGATCTTCCGACATGAGTACACCCAAATATTTTACATTGCCTTTTCGTTCTATGTTATGATTTGACTGTGTTTTGTACGTGATTTCCGTTTTTATATTTTCATTTTTCCGTAGCACATGAGCTGCAACTTATCTTCATTAAACACCATATTATTTTCTGTAGCCCATAGAAAGACCTGATTTACATCTGATTGGAGGTTTGCCGTGTCCTCTATATTATCTACTCATGAAAATCCTAGTGTCATCTACAAAGGATGATACAGTACTATATATTGTGTCCTTGTCTACATCTGATATGAGGATGAGAAAAAGTACTGGAGCAAGCACAGTACCCTGGGGGACTGAGCTCTTCATGGTTGATGGACTGGATTTTATTTTGTTGACTATTACACATTGGGTTCTGTTAGTCAGGAAATTGTAGAGCCATCTGCCTATTTTTCTGATAATTCCTTTTGAACGCCTTTTATGTGCAATAACACTATGGTCACATTTGTCAAAGGCTTTTGCAAAATCTGTGTAAATTACATCAGCGTTTTATCTGTCTTCAATGGCATTTAATACCATGTCATAGTGCTCCAGCAACTGTGACAGGCAAGAGCGCCCTGTTCTGAAACCATGTTGTCCTGGGTTATGGAGATGCTGTGATTCCATGTATTTTGTTATCTTACTTCTTAGCACTCTCAAAAATTTTTATGATGTGCAATGTTAGTGCTATCGGTCTGTAATTTTTTGCCTCTGCCTTATTTCCTCCTTTATGGAGTGGTGTTATCTCTGCTGTTTTTAGTATGTCAGGGATAATGCCAGTGTCTAGGCTTTGTCTCCAAAGAATGTGAAGGGCCTGTGATAGTGTTTTTTTTACAGTTCTTGATGAATATGGAGTTCCAAGAATCAGGGCCTGGTGCAGAGTGCATAGGCATACTGTTTATGGCTTCCTCAAAATCCAGTGGGGATAGGGTGATGTCTGATATATGATTTGATGTTATTATCATATCCATGAAAAATTCATTTGGGTTATCAATCTTTAGGGAGTTTAGTGGCTCATTGAAAACAGAGTCGTACTGTTTCCTCAGTATCTCGCTCATTTCTTTGTTGTCATTGGTGAAAGTTTCATCTCCCTTTCGCAGGGGCCCAATACTAGATGTGGTTTTTGATCTTGATTTTGCATAGGAGAAAAAATATTTCGGATTTCTCTCTATTTCACTGATGGCCTTTTCCTCTCTGCCTCTCCTGGGTTTTGTATGATTCTTGTAGCTTTAGTTCAATTGTTTCTATTTCTCTACCTAACCTTCTTCACCGTTCTTGAGATAGGGTGCGACTCAAGTTGTTCCGCGATTCGTTTTCTTTGCCTATAGAGGGAACGATGTTCCTGTTCCAATCTGCATCTCTTCCTCTTTTTTTTCTTAGGGGTATGTGGTTTGAACATATTTCTAGTGCTACTGAGCATATTTTTTCCAGGCACTGGTTCAGGTTTGCATTTTCTAGCTGTTCTTCCCAGTTTATTTCTGTGAAGTCTTGGTTTATTTGCTCCCAGTTTATCTGTTTATTATTGAAGTTGAATTGACTGAAATCTCCTCCACCGGGCATTGGGACTGGTTTTGAAGGTCTATTCCCTATGCTTGTCAGAACTTCAATTAATTAAGTTGTGATCTGAGTAGCAGGTATTTGTTATCATTATGTCCCTGATCAATTCATCATTATTAGTGAAAATGAGGTCCAGCATGTTCTCCTTCCTAGTTGGTTCTACTATTTGCTGATTTAAGGCAAACCTGTCGCACATCCTTAGCAGGTCATTTGCATGTGCCTGTTCATTTAGGCTACTTCCTTGTATTCTTTCTGATATAACTGTATTAGCCAGGTTCTTCCATTTCAGGTGCCGTAGGTTGAAGTCCCCAAGCAGAATGATGCTCGAGGCTGGATTTGTGAGGTTTTTCAAGCAGTGTTCTATTTTCATTAGTTGGTCTTAGAACGGCTAATAACTTGCCTCTGGTGACATATACAAGGACAATAACCACGTTTAAGATCTCTATTTTGATTATCAGCACTTCCACCATATCATTTGTGGTGTTTAGCAGCTCAGTACAGATGAGTGTGTCTTTGATGTAGAGGCTGACCCCACCCTGTAGCCTGTGTTTCCTGTCACATCTGAAAAAGATTGTACTCTGAGATCCATATTTCACCATCATGGTAGTGTGGGTTTCCGTTAGGGCTGCAAACACTGCATTTGCCTCATGTAAGAGGCCATCTATGAAGTGCACTTTGTTACATTTGCGTGTTTTTATACCCTGAATGTTGGCAAATAAAAATGATGTTATGTTTGTGGAAGTACTGGATGCTTTACTTGGTGTTAATATCTGAGGCTCTGGTAAGGAGGCCACTGTGTTTGCGTCCTCTCCAACATTTGACCGAGTTGGTGGTAGAGTCTGGACATTTTTAGCCATTCTTCTTCTCCTCCTCCTCCTCTTGCTAAAAAATCATCCTAGTAAGTAGTAGTGTAGCTGCTTTCCTTGAAGTGGTTTGTCGGTGCTATTCTCCTGGTACCCTTATATGGAAAGCTGGACATTCCAAGTTAAAGCACGCTTTTCTATCTAAGGAGTTCTTGCAAAGTTCTGGGTGAAAAAATTCACAGATTTTGGTGCATTTACCTGTACTAAGGAGGATTCTGCACTTTCTAGGGTGATTGTACTTACATATTCCATCTGTTTTTCCCGATGCCCCATGCTTACAGGCAGCCCATTTATAATAACGACAGGTTTCGGGCCCTTGTTTTGTTTGTTTTCCTTTGCCAGAGGACAACAACTGCTGTGGGGTTGCCACCGACACCCCCCCCCCCCAACACAGCACTCTGCTATGGCGCCGCCCCCGACACACCACCCTGATGTGGTGGTGTTGAATGGAGCGGAACGGAACATTGAATGTAATGAAAC
Organism: Procambarus clarkii; assembly: GCF_040958095.1. NCBI lineage: Eukaryota > Metazoa > Arthropoda > Malacostraca > Decapoda > Cambaridae > Procambarus > Procambarus clarkii. The sequence goes on from NC_091222.1 coordinate 15,659,127, forward strand.
GCCATTTTCTGGGTGAGTCCCAGAGGCTCCCCGGAGCTTACTAAGCTGATATGCTAATGTCAGACTTTGGCATCAGTCATGTGTATGGAGTTCTATGGGCCTACCAGGGACCACGAACCAGAACCTGGCCCCCTCAGAAGAGGCAAGGGGAGCAATGGCCTATAGAAAGCCCCGTTTGGTTGGAAGCATTCTATGTCTGCCATCGACCAGGTTAGGAACCCAGAAAGGTAAGCGTCTCAAAACAAACCCCTATTCTGGTGAAAATTGCTACCACAAGCCGAACAAGTGGACAAAACTCCCCTAAAATAAACGAGCAAACAATCATGACGTCACACGTCGCCACGCCGCTGTCCGCGCAGCTTCCCCCTCCCCGGGAGGGGGAAAAGGGAGCCCCAGACCCATCGCGCCGGCTATCCATCCCCAGTTCTGAGGCTGGATGTCAAAAAATGCGAAAAAATGCCGACTGGAGGGAGGGAAGGAGGGATGCTGGGGAGCCTCCGGGACTCACCTAGAAAATGGCGTTTCATTACGTTCAACGCTGGTTTCCTGGGGGGAGCCCCTTCGGCTCCCCAGAGCTAACTCCCGACAGAGGAAAGTAGAGGGACCTACCCGGGAGGCGGTCGCCGCTCACTCCTCAACTCAAAGTTGAGACAACCAGCTGCAACTGCCGATCCAAAGCGACACAGGCCCGACTGGGTCCAGGAACACGTACGAGATAACGAGCAGCCAGGACCCTGTTCGACCATCAAAAACCCCTCGCCCGAATGACAGCCCAGGACATGTTGCCAAAAACGACGGCAAGATTCGTGAACTTGCGAACAACATGGACACGGGGATAGACCGCAGGCTGGCTAGCCGGAATAAACCTGCGGATGACCCAGGAGACCCACACCCGCGAACAGGGAAGGAGGGAAGCCGGATCAACCCAAAGCACGTCCTAGGACACAGAAGCCGGGGCCCTCTGCACGCAAAGAACAGCGGAGGGCCGCCATCGGACACCAAACATAATGCACCCCCGGCCTAACCAAGCATCAACAACCCAAGGACCCCCCCAGAAAGCAGCAGTCTCATTCTCCGCCAGAAAAGAAGGAGACGGCTGCAACGAACAACCCCATCGCCACGACCGAAGGAGCAGAAAACCCCTGCGCCGGAGGAGAGAAGGAAGCTCACCAACTCAACCTCCAAAGGCCAAGGCCAACAGAAAAAGAGCCTTGGAGAAACAATCCGGAACTGAAGAGGCCCACAACAAACTAAAGAGAAGATAAGAGAGCACTCTGTCCAATGAACAGGACAGCTCAGGCGGTGCATGAGCAGACCGGAGGTGAAACAACGCCCGAGGCAGCATGCGAAACAGTGCAGAAGTAACCTCAATACCGAAAGCAAGCTGAAGCGGCTCCACCAGCACCGCACGATACGAAACGACAGTATGTGGCAAAATGATGGTCTCGAACCCCCAAAAGAGAAGGACAAGATAAAGCAAACAAAACACAGAACTTTAGAAGGGACAGAAGGTAAAAGGAAGGACCGCCAAAAAACCCCACACTGCCGCCAAGAAGAAGAACGCAGATGAGACATCATCAACGAAGCTACCTGAACAACAGAAAGTGAGAGACCTGAGGCAGAGCTGAACCAGCTTCACCATGGACTAAACGAGTCAAGAAGAGGCAGAGCCAAAGGAAGATCTCGGGTGCGACCACCGAGCAGGAAGAGCCGGAAACCCAAGCCGGCAAAGATGGAGGTGGAACATCTGCTGGACAAAAATGTCCCAACACCAGCGAGCTCGCCAGGAGGTTCGAGACCACGGCTCCGACTGAATCTCTAGGGAAGGGACCCCGAGAGACTCTGAAAATGCCAACAGGCAGGGAAAGCCAGGAACCAGAAAACCAAACCTGGCAATCGGAGAGCCAAAAGGCACATCAACAACCCAGTCGTTGGTCATGTGCCAACATAAGACCAAATGAAAAAAGTGCAAGGGTCGCCATGAGACCATCATCCGAACCGAGGGGTACAGGCGAAGATGAGAGCCTAACACACCCCCAGGCGGCCTATTCCACCCCAGGTGACTACCACACCTGTGAGCTTAAGAAAAACTGCTGGTGCAACTGTGGACATCCTCAAGAGAAAACTCGATAATTTTCTCCAAGAAGTGCCGGACCAACCGGGCTGTGGTGGGTATGCGGGCCCACGGGCTGCTCCAAGTGGGCCCGCATACCCACAAGCCCAGTGGACCAAATACCCACAAGCCAAGCCTGACCACGGGCCAAGCTTGGAGAGGAGAAGAACTCCCAAAACCCCATCAAGCAGGCATCAAGCAGACGACGGCAAGGAAACCGCACGACACTGGGAGACAGAAGAACCAGAGGGGACAACACCACCACAAGCAAGACCCTCAGAGGAATGAGAGGGTAGATAAAGACATCCCAGGGGACACAGGTGGAACGGATGCCCAAGGAGCAGGAGAGATGACAAAGAAGGATTCTAGTGTCAGAGGAGGAGACAAATGGAAAGCAGGAGGAAGGGATGAGCTGGAGGCCAACCCCCCACACAGCATCAGGTGGAGAGACGACAGAGCCCAGCAGGCTCAGGAAGCCATACAGAAGTCGAACGACAGGCGAGAGGAGAGACCAAAAACCCCGAGCTCAACCCCTGCAAACACAACTAGGCGAGCACAACAAGGTAAGCACAGAAGCCATGTATATGGCAGGTGAGCCACAGAGGAGCAGGACGAAAGAGCCAAAAGCTCAACCCAGCAAGCACAACTAGGTGAGGACATCCAGGGGAGTACAGAGAATCCAACATACAGGCATACCTCAGAATAAGAGTTTAATCCGTTCCTGGAGACGCCTCGCCTTCCGAAAACTCGCATTCCGAAGTTAATTTCCCCATAAGAAATAAAGGGAAATGAATTAATCCGTTCCTGACTACCCCAAAAACCCCACATCAAACTAAATTTTTATACCTAATTTACCTAATTCATCTAAATAAACCTACAAAACTGTGTTCCAGTTATTACTTACCTTGCTGTCGAGTGCTGTAGGCGTATGGAAGATGGTGAGGAGGGGGGAGGAGGAGAGGAGTTACTGTTTGGAAGGGGAGTCCCCTTCCATAATCACATCACATAACCCCATGCCTTGTAACACTATGGATACCACTTCTCTTTCTAAATTTTTCAAACCAGCCCCTGCTTGCCTTAAACTCTTTCTTATCTGCATCACTCGTTGCAGGGGTATTCTTTAGAAGGTCTTCGTGCAACACCCTGGCTTTCTCACAAATAATGGCCTCCGAAACACTATCACCCCTCAACTCCTTGTCGTGTATCCAAATTAATAACAACTTTTCCACTTCTTCAAGTATTTGTGGTCTTTGTGCCGTTAATGTTCTTACTCCTTTTGCCACTTTAGCACCCATAATCTTATTTTTCTTCTTAAGTATAGTGCATATTGTTGATGTGGCTTTGTTGTACTGCCTACAAAGTTCAACAACACGTGTACCGTTCTCATGCTTCCGAATGATCTCTTGTTTCTCCTCTATTGTCATCCTCACATGAGCTTTCTGGCCTTTATCCTTACCACTGGCTTTCTTGGGACCCATGGTGAGATATATAATAACAAATTGTATAGACAAATCACCAAAAATCCAACAAAACACTGAAAATCCGCGAGAAGAATTGATGTGGGGGTAGTCACTGAGCGCGAGACAATAATAAACTGAGGGGCGGCGGGGCGGAGGGGCGACGATCGCCGAACCACCACACGCTAGGTCGGCTGTACGCGTATCAACAAACTCGCGTCCAAACTCGCCTCCCGAAGTAACCATCGCCTTCCGAGACAAATTTTTGGAGTAAATACACCTCGCCTTCCGAAAACCTCGCATACAGGGACAATCGCATTCCGAGGTACCACTGTACCTGGAAGGGCTAAGCCAGGCACTGCAAGGCGGGCAAGGAATGAGTGACCCAGAGAAGACTATCATAAATAGCACAGCCAAACAAAGAAGGCCCCAGGAGGAAAACATGCAAGGGCCAAACAAAACGCCACAACCAAACACCAACACGCATCCTCGGGAACAAAACCACATCCGAATGACACCTCATAACATCCTGACACAGGAAACCGTACCTCATAACAGTCACCACAACCATTGTATCATGTAACCCGGTGGAGGTAGGGCCCCGGGACTAACTCAAGCATGGGGCTAGACATGCATACGAGTGGGATTGGATGGGTACAATGAGGAGCTGCCCCGCATGGTCCAAGAGGCCCTCTGCAGGCATCTGTGTTCTGCCGTTCCCACATTCGTACCCCAAAAACCAACGCCTGGTTGAAAGAGACGCCAGCTGCATAAACTAATCTGCAGAACGGAGGCACGAATGTGTCATGACACAACGTAGCCGAGAAGATGCCGGGAGCACCGCCAGGGGAAGAAGGCCAGAGCCGCACATGCAGAAGAGGAGGGTAGAGGCGAAGGAGGAGCTCTGCACCCATAACATGAGGAAAACCCTGGCGTCCGCCCCATAGCCACAACCCAGAACACCCTAGTAGTTATGGGGCACAGACTGGAGAAGCGAGAAGAACAAGAGGCGAAACACCCGAGAGAAAAGGACGCAAAACACGAGCACTGGTGCACACTGCCAGGACCAAAACAAACTCACACCGCACATGTGCACAATCCGCTCGGCAGGAAGGCGCCAACAAGGACACGTCACAAGAGAAGTAGCCCAAACAGCCTGTGACCCGAAGGATGGGCGCAGGGGCAGAAACAGCCCCGCGCACGGGAACAGGAGCCAAAACAGGAAGCAGTGACATACATAGCCGGTGAATGTAAGGAAGACAAGGAACTGAATCAGCAACCCAATTGGGTTTTTACTGGCACCCCAGACAAGGAGTATGTAAACAAAACGAAGTGCCGAGACTGAGCACGAAGAAAAACACAGGAAAAAAAAAGAGTGAGACAAGACCGAAAACCGAGAATAAACCCGGAAGAGGACCAACAAGCCCAGAAAAGACCGGAGGGAAGCCACACCGAAAGACGCCAGACGTTCCAATAATACGGGAAGTAGCGAAAACCTTTCCGAACCTTCGAGAACACAAAGAAGCAAGCACAAACCATAAAGGCTCATAAAAGCACAGTCGTACCCGAGACCAAAAGTCATGCAGAACCCCACAAAAAAGAAACGGGGAACATGACAGGGAAGTCCCATCCCAAGAAAAAAAGGGGTGAAAAAACCGCAAAGAGCACCCACCAACAGGACGGAACCAACGGACTCTAAGAACAAGGAACCAAGCCCGGGGAGGGGCCGACGCCCAAGAATTCGTACGAAGAGGGGGAAAAAGGAAAACAACCCACTCCCCGTAACCGCAAGCCCCGCTCTAAGGGTAGAATAACCCTGGCAGGGTCCAACGAGGCCTGGGGCCCCCCAGTCAGCCCCGGGGCTGAGCTGTCCCCCCAAAGCCCCGGCCTCACAAGAAAAACCGAGGCAGCCGCGAAAAGTACTAAGGAAAGGTGCCCACTGGCAGACTCATACAACACGGATGGAGGAACAGGCTCGAATGCCCCCGTCACTACCCCGGAAGGGGAATTCCCAGAGACCTCCCGAGTCTCAAAACCATCGAAGCCCCGCCCCGACCCTGAACCCACAGACGGTAAGGACCCAGATGCAGGGAGGAAGGGGGTGGGGGGAACAGACTAGACCACAGCAGGGGAAAGACAAGGGGGTGTGGAAGGAAACCGAAGCAACCAGCACCCCCAAGCCCCGTCACCAAAATGGGGCAACCCCGGGGCTTCCGTGGAGCAAACAACTTAGAGCAATGCCAACACCGAAACACGATGTGCAACACACGTGCTGCCTGCACCCACATAGGCAGCATAAGACTGGGTAATTAAGCCACAAACAAGCAACAAAACTCGCAGGGCTCTGGGTCGAAGGTCCCACAGACCCCACAGGCAGCAGACGGAGGCAAAACAGTGAGTCACCCCTGAGACAATGGGACAGAACAACCCTCAAACTCGCACAAAGCGATGGGGGGAACCCCGGGGTCACATCCATCAGACCCACACGTCCCCGTCGGGATTCCCAGGGTCCTGAGCGTTTACTTGAAGAGGACTCGCACTCAGGTAAACCCAGGCAGGGTACTCCTAACTGGTGCCCAAATCTACCAAACAACCTTCTAATAACTGAACCCCCGGGACGTGTACACTCACGGGGACTTAGCAGGAAAAACCACCGGAATAAGGGAGAGTACTCAGGGGGTAAGAACCAAAGCAGACCCCCCCCCCCCACCTGGCAGAAAACAAAAAGAAAAAGAAAACCCCGCAAGAGGACAGCGTACCCAGGCGGAAAAGCCGGCCGCTATGATAGGTGAAAATAAACTGCGCAGTACCCTGTGCCCCGCCAGTGCAAACAGCCCCCTACCCCAAGGCGAACAAGGGAGACAGAACACCCGAGCACACAAGGGGCATCCGAAAATGAAACGGCCTAGCAGGGGCAGAACCCAAGGAACTTGTGGAAGGGAACCCCAAGCCCCAAGGGCAGTACTTACAGGGCACCTAGGGAAGAAAACCCTAGGCGCGTGCAGCCCGAGTACTGAAGAATCACTCCCGGCTCACGCACCACCTAGAAGACAGTCACCACACTCTAGGTACAGTGCTGAAACAACCACCGGAGCCAGAGCACACGACCTTAGCCTTTAGCATTAACCTTAGAACTAAGGGTGGATAGCTGGCGCGATGGGTCTGGGGCTCCCCCTTTCCCCTACCGAGGAGGGGGAAGCTGCGTAGACAACGGCACGGCGACGTGACGTTGTGATTGTTTGCTTGTTTATTTTAGGGGAGCTCTATCCACTTGTTTGGCATGTGGTAGCAATTTTTACCAGAATAGGGGTTTATTTTGGGACGCTTACCTTTCTGGGTGCCTAACCAGGTCGATGGCAGACATAGAATGCTTCCAATCACATAGGGTTTCTATAGGCCATTGCTCCTTTTGCCTCTTCTGAGGGGGCCAGGTTCTGGCTCGTGGTTCCCGGTAGGCCCATAGAACTCCATACACATGACTGATGCCAAAGTCTGATATTAGCATATCAGCCTAGTAAGCTCCAGGGAGCCGAAGGGGCTCCCCCCAGAAAATATCAAATTTCTCTTACATTAAATTTCATGGTCTGTGAAATAAATCATATATATCAAATTTATGATATCAAATATCAAATATCAAATTTCACTTGCTGAGGGGACATTAACAAAGTTGTACTGTACTGTGACATCATCACAGTGTCGGAAGAGTGGCAGAGAGGAAAGAGTGGCAGAGAGGAAAGAGTGGCAGTGGGGGAAGAGTGGCAGTGAGGGAAGAGTGGCAGTGGGGGACGAGTGGCAGTGGGGGACGAGTGGCAGTGGGGGACGAGTGGCAGTGGGGGACGAGTGGCCGTGGGGGAAGAGTGGCAGTGGGGGAAGAGTGGCAGTGGGGGACGAGTGGCAGTGGGGGACGAGTGGCAGTGGGGGACGAGTGGCAGTGGGGGACGAGTGGCAGTGGGGGACGAGTGGCAGTGGGGGACGAGTGGCAGTGGGGGAAGAGTGGCAGTGGGGGAAGAGTGGCAGTGGGGGAAGAGTGGCAGTGGGGGAAGAGTGGCAGTGGGGGACGAGTGGCAGTGGGGGACGAGTGGCAGTGGGGGACGAGTGGCCGTGGGGGAAGAGTGGCAGTGGGGGAAGAGTGGCAGTGGGGGACGAGTGGCAGTGGGGGACGAGTGGCAGTGGGGGACGAGTGGCCGTGGGGGACGAGTGGCCGTGGGGGAAGAGTGGCAGTGGGGGAAGAGTGGCCGTGTGGGAAGAGTGGCAGTGGGGGAAGAGTGGCAGTGGGGGAAGAGTGGCAGTGAGGGGAAGAGTGGCAGTGAGGGGAAGAGTGGCAGTGAGGGGAAGAGTGGCAGTGAGGGGAAGAGTGGCAGTGAGGGGAAGAGTGGCAGTGAGGGGAAGAGTGGCAGTGGGGGAAGAGTGGCAGTGAGGGGAAGAGTGGCAGTGAAGGGAAGAGTGGCATGGAGGGGAAGAGTGGCAGTGGGGGTAAGAGTGGCAGTGGGGGGAAGAGTGGCAGTGGGGGGAAGAGTGGCAGTGGGGGAAGAGTGGCAGTGGGGGAAGAGTGGCAGTGGGGGAAGAGTGGCAGTGGGGGAAGAGTGGCAGTGGGGGAAGAGTGGCAGTGGGGGAAGAGTGGCCGTGGGGGAAGAGTGGCAGTGGGGGAAGAGTGGCCGTGTGGGAAGAGTGGCAGTGGGGGACGAGTGGCCGTGGGGGACGAGTGGCCGTGGGGGACGAGTGGCCGTGGGGGAAGAGTGGCCGTGTGGGAAGAGTGGCCGTGTGGGAAGAGTGGCCGTGTGGGAAGAGTGGCCGTGTGGGAAGAGTGGCCGTGTGGGAAGAGTGGCAGTGGGGAAGAGTGGCAGTGGGGAAGAGTGGCCGTGTGGGAAGAGTGGCCGTGTGGGAAGAGTGGCCGTGGGGGACGAGTGGCCGTGGGGGAAGAGTGGCCGTGGGGGACGAGAGGCCGTGGGGGAAGAGTGGCCGTGGGGGAAGAGTGGCCGTGGGGGAAGAGTGGCCGTGGGGGAAGAGTGGCAGTGGGGGAAGAGTGGCAGTGGGGGAAGAGTGGCAGTGGGGGAAGAGTGGCAGTGGGGGAAGAGTGGCAGTGGGGGAAGAGTGGCAGTGGGGGAAGAGTGGCCGTGTGGGAAGAGTGGCAGTGGGGGAAGAGTGGCCGTGTGGGAAGAGTGGCAGTGGGGGAAGAGTGGCCGTGGGGAAAAGTGGCAGTGGGGGAAGAGTGGCCGTGGGGGAAGAGTGGCAGTGGGGGAAGAGTGGCCGTGGGGGAAGAGTGGCCGTGGGGGAAGAGTGGCAGTGGGGGAAGAGTGGCAGTGGGGGAAGAGTGGCAGTGGGGGAAGAGTGGCAGTGGGGGAAGAGTGGCAGTGGGGGAAGAGTGGCAGTGGGGGAAGAGTGGCCGTGTGGGAAGAGTGGCAGTGGGGGAAGAGTGGCCGTGGGGGAAGAGTGGCCGTGGGGGAAGAGTGGCCGTGGGGGAAGAGTGGCAGTGGGGGAAGAGTGGCAGTGGGGGAAGAGTGGCAGTGGGGGAAGAGTGGCAGTGGGGGAAGAGTGGCAGTGGGGGAAGAGTGGCCGTGTGGGAAGAGTGGCAGTGGGGGAAGAGTGGCAGTGGGGGAAGAGTGGCAGTGGGGGAAGAGTGGCAGTGGGGGAAGAGTGGCAGTGGGGGAAGAGTGGCCGTGTGGGAAGAGTGGCAGTGGGGGAAGAGTGGCCGTGTGGGAAGAGTGGCAGTGGGGGAAGTGGCCGTGTGGGAAGAGTGGCCGTGTGGGAAGAGTGGCCGTGTGGGAAGAGTGGCCGTGTGGGAAGAGTGGCCGTGTGGGAAGAGTGGCAGTGTGGGAAGAGTGGCAGTGGGGGAAGAGTGGCAGTGTGGGAAGAGTAGCCGTGTGGGAAGAGTGGCAGTGGGGGAAGAGTGGCCGTGGGGGAAGAGTGGCAGTGTGGGAAGAGTGGCAGTGGGGGAAGAGTGGCCGTGTGGGAAGAGTGGCAGTGGGGGAAGAGTGGCAGTGGGGGAAGAGTGGCAGTGGGGGAAGAGTGGCCGTGTGGGAAGAGTGGCAGTGGGGGAAGAGTGGCAGTGGGGGAAGAGTGGCCGTGGGGGAAGAGTGGCCGTGGGGGAAGAGTGGCCGTGTGGGAAGAGTGGCCGTGTGGGAAGAGTGGCAGTGAGAGATGGAGAAGCAGTAATGGAAGTTAAGGCTGTAAAGGAGGTTAAGGCTTTAACCCTTGAAGTGCGCATCACGTCATATGACGTGTTGGAAGTTGTTCCAGTCAACTGCGCATCACATCATATGAAGTGTTGGAGTACTACGTAAGATTTAAACGGCCCGCGGATACACGGGGTTCACCACACCTTCATCAGGGCTCTTGTAAACAGATGCCATTTAAAAAAAAAATCGTGGGCCAAACTCCTGGGTGTTAGGGGCCTCAGTATTGAGTGAGCAACCAAGCCTGACGCACGCAGCATGAGCTAACAGAACTGCTGTTCAGCTTGTGACCACAGCATCGCCTAAAAATACCATAATATACTTGTTCATGCTATTATGTAGCGATGATATTATTACAGAAGACCCCTGACTGTGATAAAACTGACCAGGGTTCTGATAATAGCAGGATTGTGGTGATATTTAGCGCTGTGCGCCATGGAGGGAGGAGTAATGCTGTGGGAGGGAGGGTGGTGGCGATGTCTTCTGACTATGTGTGGCCACCTTTTATTGACTGCACTCACCATACCAGCTTAGTGGTTCGCTATGGTGAACACAAATGTAGATACAGTTACTTATATATAACGTGTGTATAGAGGGTATAAACAGCAAGAGAAGGTTGGGAGCCGCCATTTTGGTGAGGGCAGTGGCGTCGTCTGCACGACACCACCGTGCCGATGACGGTGTTGTTTACTAGTTACCACAATGGTCTTTGGGCACCATACCAATTTACTTGTACAAGTATGGTGAATAAAACAGGTAGATATTTATATATAATGTGTGTATATAGCATAACACCACACAGTATTGTTGGAGGAGAAATATTAGTGCGTCTGGCCTTGAGGGCGGCAGCCATCAGCTGTGTGAGGTCCTACGTCTTTGTGCCTTTACTCACCATACAAGCTTAGATGTACAGTTATGGTGAACAAAACATGTAAATACTTATATATAACGTCTGTATATAAAAGCAAAAACAGTATGGTGGTAAGTCAGGTGAGGTGAGGGAGAGAGGGAGTGGCAGCCAGTGGCGGGCTGCCACTGCCACTCAGCATACCAACTTAGTGGCTCGTTATGGTGAACACGAATGTAGATACTTATATATAGCGTCTGTATATAGTGAATAAAAGCAATAACTGTATTGTGGGAGGAGAATGTGGGTGAGTCAGGTGACTTGAGGGAGGGAGGAAGTAGCAACCAGTGGCGGGCTGCCACTGGCACTGCCACTCAGCATGCCAACTTAGTGGTTCTTTATGGTGAACACGAATGTAGATACTTATATATAGCGTCTGTATATAGTGAATAAAAGCAAAAACAGTATTGTGGGAGGAGAATGTGGGTGAGTCAGATGACTTGAGAGAGGGCGTGAGTGGCTGGCTGGTACACGGCGGTCACTCCTCGTTACTTTTTGACTCATAATAGCTACTTAGTGGTTCGTTATGGTGAACAAAACATGCAGATACTTATATATAACCTGTGTATATAGTGTAATAACCGACAAAGTATTTGTTCACTGATTGATGAACATAATTGAATCAACAATATGCACACCATATTTTTGAGTACAGCGATGATTCACTCATTTTAACATATAAATATATCAAACTACACACTATTGAATAATATTACAGCAAAAAAATATGAAAAATCAATCAGAGACATTGAAATAATTAGGTAATTATCTCTTTGTGGCAACTCCGGCCTGACAGCTGGCGATCAACAGACTGCCTGGGACGCACGCTCAGTCAGCGCCTGTTTTTTGCCAGACTTCCCCGCCCTATAGCTGGCAATATATGCCACTTACGATTTTTTTTATTATTTTTCCCGTGACCAGTGAACACAAATTAACAGGTTAGGAAGAAAAAATATTATATTTTTTTTCAAAATTACATACGCCTGTGGGGAACAAAGGATACTATACCCCTAGCATGTTAAGGCTATAAGGGAGGTTAAGGCTGTAAGGGAGGTTAAGGCTGTAAGGGAGGTTAAGGCTGTAACGGAGGTTAAGGCTGTAAGGGAGGTTAAGGCTGTAACGGAGGTTAAGGCTGTAACGGAGGTTAAGGCTGTAACGGAGGTTAAGGCTGTAAGGAAGGTTAAGGCTGTAACGGAGGTTAAGGCTGTAACGGAGGTTAAGGCTGTAACGGAGGTTAAGGCTGTAAGGGAGGTTAAGGCTGTAAGGGAGGTTAAGGCTGTAAGGGAGGTTAAGGCTGTAAGGGAGGTTAAGGCTGTAAGGGAGGTTAAGGCTGTAAAGAAGGTTAAGGCTGTAAGGGAGGTTAAGGCTGTAAGGGAGGTTAAGGCTGTAAGGAAGGTTAAGGCTGTAAGGAAGGTTAAGGCTGTAAAGAAGGTTAAGGCTGTAAGGGAGGTTAAGGCTGTAAGGGAAGTTAAGGCTGTAAGGGAGGTTAAGGCTGTAAGGGAGGTTAACCCTTAACAAGCTAGGGGTATAATATCCTTTGTTCCCCCACAGACGCATGTCATTTTGAAAAAAAAAAATCCTTTTTTTTTTTTTTTTGCTAATCTGTTGTGTTCACTGATCACGGGGGGGAAAAAAAAAAATTCTATTGTACTTACTTTTGTTGCAATAGAGCCGAGAAGATCAGCGATGACGTCACAATCTGCATGTTCGCTCATGCAGTACACGCCCCCGAGGCGTAGCGCGCGGTCCTCAAACAGCCAGTTGCCACAAATATATTTTCGCGCTATTTATTTACAATGTCTAGGCACATTTTATCCAAATTTTTTTCACTAATTGTGTTCCATTTAATGTTTGAACATATTTTATATCAATAATTGTTGCATATTTGAGTATACACAGGCGCACACAAATGTTTTCAATTACGGCAATATAATATGTCATTACAGTCTATTATATTGTATGTTCTGCTTATATTTTTACATATTTACACACACGCACACGCTATACACACTTTGAAGCACACTTAGAAGTTTTCTAGACTGTGGTAGTCATTGAAGTAGTCGACAGCACATAATGGGATACCACACGTTTCACACCATGTTTGCACAAGCTTCCGTTTCTGATCTCTACGTGTCGTTAGTTTACACACCAAGCAATCACGTTAGGCTAATGCACGCTTCCCAGCTGGTGGCAAATACTTGAGTCTGTGTGCTAGGAAGCCTTCAGTGTGAGCGAGCCGTGGAGTACCAGCATGCTGCAACAGTGGGTTTATGATGGGCCGCTGAATCCCTGGGACATCCTTTGCAAACTTTCCTAATAACTGTATTGCGGCATCAAATACAAAGGCACGGAAAGTGGGCTTACGTCCAGTTCTCACAAGGTACATGTTGAAACAGTTCAGCATGCTCATGTCCACAAGATGGAAGAACACTTTTTTCGTCCACCTACATGTTTTCCGCACACTCTGCAGTGCCAATCATCATGTCTGATTTATCAACTGCATGTTGATATTGTAGTCTAAAACACAGTCTGGCTTATACAGTGGTGCGTTTGTTTTATGGTTCACTTTCCCACTGTTCACCATTGTTCCATCATGAATTGTTGTCAACAAGTTCACCTCTCTTTTGTTTTTCCACCGAACTGACAGAATGTTATCACTTTTCCTTCTCTGACACTCACCAACTGCAATGTCGTTGTCAAACACAGGCATTTCCCTTCGTTGTGGCTTTACTGTACCAACCAATCCGATTCTATTTTCTAGCAAGAACCAAGCTAGCAAGGGACTTGTATAGTAATTATCCGTGTATAAAATGTGTCCCTTGTTCATCCACGGAGCCATTATGGACTTCACTACACTCCCCGAGAATCCATGTTCATCGTTACCGGGAATGTCTACATCACTAGCCGAGTACAGAATCATGTGTAACACGCATCCTGTCTCACAATCACAAAGAACAAAAAATTTCAGGCCAAATCGGTTTCGTTTTGAGGGAATGTACTGTTTGAATGGAACACATCTCTTGAAAAGTATGAGAGATTCATCAACCACCAGCTTCTGTGCTGCTACGTAAAAATCTCTGAATTTTCCAATGACATCGTTCATGTAGTGCCTCACTCGCCACAGTCTATCATCATCTGTTCGGTCCTGAACACTTCCAAAATGTAGACACCTGAGGAGTATCTGAAACCTGTCTCGTGACATATATTTCCCGAATAAAGGTGTTGGCACTGTATGGTCTTTGCTCCAATAGTCACTTATTGAAGGTTTGTGACAGTGCTTCATCAAAAAACAGAGTGCCAAAAACACATACATTTCCGCAACTGTGGTATTTTTCCAACGCTGCAGTCGTGAAAATTCTGTGATTTGCCTCTCAATCAGGTAAGCAGCATGCAGGTTCGTTTGGTGTACAATATATTCCATGAGTGGTTCATCATAGAATGCTGTAAAATATTCCATCTCAGCCATATCCTCACCTTGATTAGGGAAAAGGTTTGTAATCCCTACATCTTTATCGTTAAAGTGAGGAATATTAGGAATAAAATCGTCACCATCACTCCACTCAAGTACACCAGGTGTCCTGCGAGATGCAAAGGAAAGACGGCAAGGAAGCGATGCATACCGGCGACCAGGAGCTGAATACCGTCTGCTAGAAGCACAGCGGCTACGTGCAGGTGAGGTGGGTGCACGTGAGGTGGGTGCAGGTGAGGTGGGTGCATGTGAGGTGGGTGCAGGTGAGGTGGGTGCAGGTGAGGTGGGTGCAGGTGAGGTGGGTGCAGGTGAGGTGGGTGCACGTGAGGTGGGTGCAGGTGAGGTGGGTGCACGTGAGGTGGGTGCAGGTGAGGTGGGTGCACGTGAGGTGGGTGCAGGTGAGGTGGGTGCAGGTGAGGTGGGTGCACGTGAGGTGGGTGCAGGTGAGGTGGGTGCAGGTGAGGTGGGTGCAGGTGAGGTGGGTGCAGGTGAGGTGGGTGCACGTGAGGTGGGTGCACGTGAGGTGGGTGCACGTGAGGTGGGTGCAGGTGAGGTGGGTGCAGGTGAGGTGGGTGCAGGTGAGGTGGGTGCAGGTGAGGTGGGTGCACGTGAGGTGGGTGCACGTGACGTGGGTGCACGTGACGTGGGTGCAGGTGAGGTGGGTGTACGTGAGGTGGGGGCACGTGAGGTGGGTGCACGTGAGGTGGGTGCACGTGAGGTGGATGCACGTGAACACGAGGGTCTTGGTCCCTCACGTAGTGCCATGCGGTGGGGCTTGGCTGGGCGAGATGCTGCTGACGCGACAATTTCTCGCCTAGTTACACCACTGGTACCAGCCACAGGCTCAATAAAACTATGATCTGAGTCACTAAACCCAGAAAAGGAGTCACCTCCCTCTGACTCGTCACCCTCAAACAGTAAATATCCATAGGAACTGTAAGGTCGTGGTAGAATTGGGGTAGAAACTGGCCGAGGAGGCATGGGTGAGTGTAGAGGCCTCGCCATGGCATGGCGGTCATTGTCACTCTCACTGCTGCTGCTACTATCATCCGACAACTGTGTATAATCCTTGTCGTTGTCTGAATCATCAAACACACTTTCTTCACCTTCAGAGAATAATTTGTGGGCTATTTGCTCTGGGGTGAGGGACTGAGTGGTGCGTGCCCGAGAGGCATTTGACCGTGCGCTCGCTATGGTGACTCTCGCTAAACTGATGCCTCCCACGCCTTCGGTTCATGAGCGGGAATTTTTTTCAAAATGGCCGCAGTTTACTATAGCCCCTGGGCAGCGTATGGGAACCCCAACTACACCGCGGGCCATTCAAATCGTGCGCGGTACCCATATACGTCATATGACGTGAAGCGCAGTTGACTGGAACAACGTCTAACACGTCATATGACGTGATGCGCACTTTAAGGGTTAAGGCTGTAAGGGAGGTTCAGGTGGTGAGGGTGGAAGGGAAATTTCCCTGTAGAAAAATTTTCATTTCAATCTGTCATAATAAGGGAATTTAACATTTTATCTAGTGACATGATGAGAAATATTTCCACCAGTCTGTGAACCATCCCAACATCCTAAGCAAATCTGTACATCCACCGTTTTGGAGAATCAGAGTTCGTCGAATCGGGTGAGTAAATCCGGCCTGAAAAGTGTGCATCCTAACCTAAAATTTGCCGACCCGAGGTTCGCCGAATAAAGTTCGTCGAAACGAGGGTACAGTGTAATGATGCAGTTAGCTGTCAGTAATGATATTTGTACCACAGAACATGTAGATCTTAGGTACATAGATATATTTGTCACTTGTTTGTGCACAGTATTATATTCTTTTAAAAATAAAACAGATTTGTGTTATTACACTACATACACGCGACATATTTATCTACATTTTTATAGACCATAATGAACCAGTAAGTAATTTTGGTAGGTATGACATCATCTGACAAAGCAAAATGTAAATTCTAGCCACAACACGGCTATCATCATCAGATTCCCGTCACTATATTATGATTATGAATAATTTTCCACAAGTTTATTTTTTAAAGGAACACGAGGTCATATTTCATGATGCAAAGATGAATGAAATCTCTGCTGTGTGCTATGAATGTCTGCCGCCTCCTGTGAACATCATAACTAGCATTGTGTTCATTAATACCTAAACCTTGTACAGTGCACTCTACATTCTCCATTCCATACATCTCGGATCTAATTGTGATTGGATATGTAGTCATGTCTGGATAAGTAGTCGATTCCCCCTATCCCCAGGTATGAAACAATTATTATGTATCCACTCAATTTAACGACCTCTTTTATACCGATCTGCCAGTATTAACGACCGGTTTGGGAGATCGGTATCTGGAGCCTCATATACCGGTCTGGTGGTCGATATTACCGACGGTTGGTATTGGGTTTGTTATGGCATCGGCAGCCCCTCAAATGGCGACCAGGCGATCATCCAGAGTGGTATATTAAATCTTAACTTTCTTTTAAAATGATTCAGTTTTATGAAGAAAATTCTAAATTATTATTAATAAAATATTTTAAAACAATTGTTATTAAACAAAATTCTTTGTTTTCTTATTAAATACCTATTGCCTATACAGTACAACCTCGATTCAATGTACTATATGGGACCAACCCCAGTTCGTTGGAGCGTTGGATTTGTTGCAAAAGGTGACCTTCAGGAGGGGTTTGTGTCAGTGTCTTTTTTTTCTTGTACACAATAAAAATGCATTATCATATTACATACTCTACCCTGTATATTACTTCTCTACCAAAAAATACTGTAATTCATAAATTTACCTTATTGTTGAAGTTATGTCCATCTTGAAGTTTCGTGAAGTTGTGAATGCTCTACATTAAATACGTACTGCAGTGCATTATGCCGTTAGCACTGTGTTGATTAATAGTAGTTCTGCTGTATGTTGAGTACTACAATACAGTTTATGAAAACTATTGTACACTAAAATTACTGTAACTTTAATTTTAACACTGTGTACACACTTAAATTTAACACTTGTTCTAACTGTTCACGCCCCACACGATGTTTTTAGATGTTTGCATCAGCTTTGCTTGGTGCTCGCTGCTGCTGTGGGTTCAGCTGCTTCTGAGCTGGTGCTGGCTGCTGTTGTACCAGTGCTGGGTACAACTGTGCTTGTGCTGGGTATGGCTGTTGTACCAGTGCTGGGTACAACTGTGCTCGTGCTGGGTACGGCTGTTCTCGTGCTGGGTATGGCTGTTCTCGTGCTGGGTATGGCTGTTCTCGTGCTGGGTACGGCTGTTCTTGTGCTGGGTTCGGCTGTTCTTGTGCTTGGTACGGCTGTTCTCTTGCTGGGTACGGCTGTTCTCGTGCTGGGTACGGCTGTTCTCGTGCTGGGTACGGCTGTTCTCGTGCTGGGTACGGCTGTTCTCGTGCTGGGTACGGCTGTTCTCGTGCTGGGTACGGCTGTTCTCGTGCTGGGTACGGCTGTTCTCGTGCTGGGTACGGCTGTTCTCGTGCTGGGTATGGCTGTTCTCGTGCTGGGTATGGCTGTTCTCGTGCTGGGTACGGCTGTTCTCGTGCTGGGTACGGCTGTTCTCGTGTTGGGTACGGCTGTTCTCGTGCTGGTTGATTTTCTGCTACTAGTTCTTGGAAAATATTGCTTCATTTTTGGCATTAATAAGGCACTATTAGTAAGCCCCTGAGACATTTTGTTTTATAACCAAAGAGCTGTAGTAAAAAAATGGTCAATTCCACGATTATTCTTCCACCGGCGGATAAATACTGTACGTCAATCGCAGACAAAGCTAAGAGCACTGGGTGCACACTGTACGAACGCAGACTAAGTCTATACGTACACCCTTCAGTAGGCTGGTGTTTAACCCTCAAACCGCTAGGGGCCAAAATGGAATTCACACCCACAGGCGCAACAAAAAAAAAAAAAAATCCAAAAAATTCTTTCGTCTTATAGAAGTGTTCATTTTTGTTCCCTGATCACGGAAAAAATAACAAAAAAATCGTAGGTGGCATATTTTAGCCGCAATAGGGTAGGGAAGTGAGGCAAAAAAGGGGCGTTGGCAGAGCCTTCGCCAGACGAGGTCTACTCCGCCCGAGCTGTCAGACGGCAGTTGCCACAAATATATTATTACCTAATTATTTCAATGTCTCTGATTTTTTCTTAGTTTTTTTGCAGTAATATTATTCCATACAGTGAATTGTGGTATATTTATATTATAAAATGTGTGAACCATCGCTGTACTCAAAATTATGGTGTGCATATTAGTGATTCAATTATTATGTTCATAAAACAATAAACAAATAGTTTTGCTGTTGTTACACTATATACACAGGTTATATATAAGTATTTGCATGTTTTGTACACCATAACGAACTACTAAGTTGGTCTTGTGAGTCAAAAAGCAACGAGGAGTGACCGCCAAACACCAGCGAGCCACTCACTGCCACTCCCTCCCTCAACACCACCTCACTCACCCTCATTCACCTCCCACAATACTCTCTGTATTTATTCACTATACACAGACGTTATATATACGTATTTACATGTTTTGTTCACCATAACTGTACATGTAAGCTTGTATGGTGAGTAAAGGCCATAAGACGTAGCTACTCACACAGTCAGCTGATCGGCGGCCGCCCTCAAGGCCACACGCACTAATATTTGTCCTCCAACAATATTGTTTGTGGTATTATTACGCTATATACACACATTATATATAAGCATCTCCCTGTTTTATTCACCATTCCTGAACAAATAAGCTGGTATGGTGCCCAAAGATCATAGTGGCCATCAGTAAACAATATGCCAAGTTGTGCAGACGACGCTCCTCGCTCACCAAAATGGTGGCTCCCAACCTACTCCTCTCACTTATCTCACACTATACACACGTTATATATAAGTATCTACATTTGTGTTCACCATAGCGATCCACTAAGCTGGTATGGTGAATGCAGTCAATAAATGGTGGCCACACACAGTCAGATAACAACGCCACAACCCTCCCTCCCACAGCCTTACTCCTCCCTCCATGGAGCACAGCGCTAAATATCACCACAATCCTCCTATTATCAGAATCCTGGTAAGTTTTATCACAGTCAGGGGGCTTCAGTAATACTATCACTGCTAAATAATAGCAGTATCATTTATATTATGGTATTTGTAGGCGATGCTGTGGTCACAAGCTGAACAGCGGTGCTGTGAGCTCGTGCTGCGTGCGCCAGCCTTGGTGGCTTGCTCAATACTGACGCTGTAACACCCAAGAATGTTGGCCTGGATTTTTTTTCTAGGTGGCATCTGGCAACTATCGGTCGTCGTTGTACTATAGCTGCCCATATCCCAGGCGGGGCGTTTAAATTATAGCGCTAGACACAAAATCATATATAAATGATGTGCGCGGTTTCGGTTTTGTCACTGATATCATTTATATATGATATGCGCGGTTTGAGGGTTAAGCCTGATCCAGTAACATAAATTTCTCTTAAATATTCGATTTACATCAAATTATATATTTTTGGGTTATATATTTAGTTTAGCAACATTATTACGATAATAAGAGCTATAAAACCAGCGTTGAATGTAATGAAACGCCATTTTCTGGGTGAGTCCCGGAGGCTCCCCGGAGCTATCCCAGGCTGATATGCTAATGTCAGACTTTGGCATCAGTCATGTGTATGGAGTTCTTAGGCCTACCGGGGACCGCGGCCAGAACCGGGCCCCCTCAGAGAGGCAAGGGGAGCAATGGCCTATAGAAGCCCCCGTGTAGTTGGAAGCATTCTATGTCTGCCATCGACCGGAACAGGCACCCAGAAAGGTAAGCGCCCCAAAACAAACCCCTATTCTGGTTAAAATTGCTACCAAAAACCGAACTAGTGGATAGAACTCCCCAACCGAAAACAAGCAAACTAGTATGACGTCATACACTGCCGCGCCGCTGTCTGCGCAGCTCCCCCCTCCCCGGGAGGGGGAAGGGGGAGCCCCAGACCCCCCGCGCCGGCTACCCACACCTCAGTTCTTGAGGCTGGATGTCAAAAACGCGAAAAACCGCCGACCGGAGGGAGGGAGGGATGCCGGGGAGCCTCCGGGACTCACCCAGAAAATGGCGTTTCATTACATTCAACGCTGGTTTTCT
Organism: Procambarus clarkii; assembly: GCF_040958095.1. Taxonomy (NCBI): domain Eukaryota; kingdom Metazoa; phylum Arthropoda; class Malacostraca; order Decapoda; family Cambaridae; genus Procambarus; species Procambarus clarkii. The sequence continues at coordinate 15,679,369 of NC_091222.1, forward strand.
GGGGGGAGCCCCGTCGGCTCCCCGGAGCTAACTACCCACAGACAGAAAAAGAGGGACTTACCTGGGAGGCGGTCGACGCTCACCCCTCAACTCGAAGCCGAGACAACTGGCTGCAATTGCCGACCCAAAGCAACACAGGCCCGACGAGGCCCAGGGACATTCACAAGGTAACGAGCAGCCAGGACCCTGTTCGACCGCCAAAATCCCCGCGCCCGAATATCAGACCAAGACATATTCCCAAAGACGGCAGCAAGAGCCATGAACTTACGAACGTCATGGGCACGGGGATAGACCGCAGGCTGGCTGGACCTAATAACCCTGCGGACGACCTGAGAGACCCGAACCCGCGAACAGGGAAGAAGGGAAACCGGATCAACCCACAGCGCGTCCCCGGACACAGAAGCTGTGGCGCGCAAATAACGGCAAAGCGCCGCAACCGGACACAAAACATGATTCACCCCCGGCCTGACCAACCAAGCATCAACCACCCATGGACCCCTCCGGAACGCAGCAGTCTCATTCTTCGCCAGAAAAGAAGGAGACGGCTGCAAACGAACAAAACTATCACCACGACCAAAAGAGCAGAAACCCCTGCGCCGGAGGAGAGCATGAAGCTCCCCTACCCGACCCCCAGAGGCCAAAGCCAACAAGAAAAGTGCCTTGGAAAAACAATCCTGGACCGAAGGGGCCACAACGAAACGAGGAGATGAAAGGAAAGCGAGCACTCTGTCCAAAGACCAGGACGGCTCAGGCGACGCATGAGCAGGCCGGAGGTGAAACAATGCACGAGACAGCTTGCGAAACGGCGCAAAGGTAACATCGATACCGAAAGCAAGCTGAAGCAGCTCCGCCAGCGCCGCACGATACGAAGCGACAGTGTTAGGCATAAGATGACGGTCCTGAAACAACCACGAGAGGAAGGACAAGACCACCCGAACAGACAAGGAGCTAAGACGACGAAGACGCAAAAAGAAACGGAAGGACCGCCAGGAAACTTCATACTGCCGCCGAGAAGAAGCCCTCAGGTGGGACACCAACAAGGAGGCCACCTGATCACCATAGAGATGATGATAGACTCGAGTCAAAAAAACCATACGCGAAGACTCGAAGAGAAGATCGAACCAGCTACGTGACGTAAAAGCCCGATCTGCTGAAAGAGGCGGAGCCGCGGGAAAACCCTCGGGTTCGGACACCGAGCAACCAGCGCCTGAAACCAAGGCTGGGCCGGCCACCAAGGGGCCAGAAGGACAACACTCCCTCGGTAAGTCTCTAAGCGAGTCAGGACCTGGAGCAACAGCCGAACCGGGGGAAAGAGGTACAGGAACCCCCACCTCGACCAGTCTAGCCGAAAGGCATCGACCCCGACGGCCTCGCAATCGGGGAAGGGCGCCGCATAAACGGGAAGACGCCGCGACCACGCCGACGCGAAGAGGCCCACTTCAGGGCGCCCGAACGTCTGGCAAAGCCAACGGAAGGACTCGTCGTCGACCGTCCACTCCGTGGAGAGGGGAACGAAGCGAGACAGGGCGTCGGCCAAGACGTTGGACACACCCCGTACGTGAACCGCCAGGAGAGCCAAACCCCGAGAACTCAGCAGACGAGTCACCCGAAGCGACCAACCCCAAAGAGACAAGGACCGCATCGAACCCCCGCGGTTCAGGCAATGAACCACTGGAGAGCAGTCCGAATGGAGCCGAATCGTCGATCCGCGGGCCACCCGAATCCTCCCCAGAGCAAACCACACCGCGGCGAACTCCCGCACCGTGCTGTGAGCTCGACGGAAGGACGGATCCCAACGCTCCTGACCGGCCTGGTGAGCACTGGTCACAAAACCCCAGCCGAGAGACGACGCATCCGTGTACACATCGAGTTAGGGCTCGGGAAGGCGCCAAGGCACTGAACCCCGAAAAACCCGAAGAGGAAGCAGGTGACGCAGCAACCGACGCAAGGCCCCCGGGGGTCGAACTCTGCGATCGCGAGAGAGGCGGAAGGGGGAACCCCGAAGGAACCAGAACAGCCGTCGAAGCCAAACCCGACCCTGGCGGGTAGACCACCATCGCGAAGTTCAGGCTCCCGCACAGCCCCTCGAGCAACCGCCGGGTGACCCGAGGGCCCTCCAGAAACAGACGAAGGCGAGACCGCAGCCGCAGGAGAGACTCCGGAGGGAGAGACAAGGAGGTGGTTCGAGAGTCCCACACGAGACCCAGCCAAGTCCGAACCTGAGAGGGAACCAGATGGGACTTCCTCCAGTTCACCAAGAACCCGAACTCGGCGAGCTGGGAAAGAACCAAATCCCTGGCTAGCAAGCAAGCTGACTGGCTGGGAGCCCAAACCAGCCAGTCGTCGAGGTAGGCCAACACCCGAACACCTAGGAGACGCAAACAAGCCACCACAACCCGTGTAAGGCGCGTGAACACGCGAGGTGCCAGGTTCAACCCGAACGGGAGACAACGAAAGCGGTAACTCAGATGCCCCACAACAAAACCGAGCCAGTCCCTGAACCGCAGATGAATCGGGACATGCCAATAAGCATCCCAGAGGTCCAGGGACACCATCCAAGCTCCCGGCTCCAAGAGGAGCCGAACCTGAGACAGCGTAGTCATCCGAAAGGAGGGGCAATGAACCCAGGGTTTCAGACGGGACAAGTCCAGAATGAACCGCAGGTCCGCGTAGTCCCGTTTCGGAACCGGAAACAGACGGGAAACCCATCTGAGGGACGACATCGTTTCGACGACGCCCAAGCGTACCCACTCCAAGACGACTCGACAGAGCGCAGGGGAAGAAACCTGCCCAGCCAGCCCCGACCCCCCAAAGGGGGGAGGGGCCACCCAACGCCACCGCAGGCCGCGAGACACGACCCGAAAGGCCCACGAATCGTGGGACCAGGCGTGGGCGAACAGTGCAAGCCGCCCCCCCATCGCCCCGTCAAGGGGGCAAACCGCGAAAGGGCCGGCGACCCTTACGAGACCCAGAACCCCGCACAGCGCGAACACCGCGCCGACCAGACGAGGGAGGGTCCGCAGGAGGAGCCAACCCCAAACCTGACACCAGAGGCCTACCACGACGAGAGGAACCCCGAGCCCTGGCACGACCTTTCAGGGAAGACTCACACCAGGACCCCCGGAAAACCAACAAGTCCGACATCGGACGACAAGCCGCCGACGCAGCCTGAATAAACTGCGCCACAGCCGACTCCCCAAACAGGAGAGGACAAAAAGGTGAAGAACGCCTAAGAGCCAGAGCCCAAGCAGATTCCACGGAGGAACCCAGCACCGCCTGCCGACACGCGAGACGGGAAGCATAGAACAGGGAAACCGCATCCCGCAAAATCGGCGTGAACAGCTTCAACAAGGCAGCCGACGAACGCGCAGCCGAGGACAAGGTGCCAGACCCCGGGACGGACCCAAGCGTCCCCACATCCTCCACGAGCCAATCCGAAGACAGCTCCAGGAGGGAAAAGAACCACAAGGCCGAACACAAAAGGCCCCGGGCGCGCAAGTCCTCCGCAACGAGCGCCGCCGAAAGGGAGGGAACCTGCACATGGAGCTGAATAACGCCCACATCGCGGGGAAGGGCAGGGGCAAACAAGCACTCATTCAGGTACTCAAGTTCACCCCCCAGGAAAACCTGAAGCACCGTGGAAGCTTCCCGCCACTCCAGCGTGCGGGAACGACAGAAGGAATGCCAGGAATCCAGACCAAACAAGGGGCAGTCTGCTAGCCAGGACGACTCCGGAACCTCGTAACCGAGCCAGAAAGGGAACGAAGTCCCAAACCTGAACGTGGACGGATCCATTTCCGAGGCATAATCCGGGTCACGCAGGAGGTAAGCTGCAAAGGCCGCTCGCACCACACCAGGTTGGATGCGATAAGCCGAAAACCTCCGGAAGGACGGAACCGACATACCCGGGGGAACACGGAACCGAACCCGGGGAGGGGCTGACACCAAATCCAACTCGTACGCAGAGGGGGGAAAAGAAAACCCCACTCCTTGTAACAATAAGCCCCGCTCAGTGGGAAGAAAAACCCAGGCGGGGTCCAGCGGGCCCCCAAGTCAGCCCCTCCCCAGCCTCGAGGTCCGTCACCACAAGACCCGAGGCCGAGTCCTCTCCCCAAGCCCCGACCCCACAAGACAAGGACGGAGCAGCCGGAAAAGCTGGAGGAAGGGGGGCCCACTGGTCAGACCCTGAAGCTTCGGCCGGGAGACAGGACTCGAATGCCTCTGCCGCCCCCCCGGAAGGGGCAACCCCCGAAGCTGCCCGAGTCTCAAGATCAAGTAACCCCTGCTCCGACCCCGAAACCCTCAGACGCTTCGGGGCCGGAAGCAGGGGCGGGGGACCAGAACGAACAGAAGGGGAAGGACGAGGAGGTGCGGACTGAACCAGGATCGAAGCGACCCCCATCCCCAAGTCCGGGTCTCGAAAAGCAAAGCAGGGCAGCCCCGGGGCATCCGGGGAAGCAACCAACCGAGCGCGTTGCAACAGACGAAACCTAGACTGCAACGCAGGTGCCGCCTGTACCCGAATAGAATCATCAGAGGATTGGGTAAATTGAGTCACAAGCAAGCAGCAACACTCACAGGACTCAGGGTCGAAAGTATCACCGACCCAACAGGCAGCGTGGCAGAGGCAAAAACAATGAGGGTCACCCTGAGACAAGGGGACCGAGCAACCCTCAAACTCGCACACAGCGAGTGGGGACTCCGGGGTCACATCCATTGAACCCACGCGCCCCCTAGGGAATTCCCAGGGTCCTGAGCGTTTACTTTAAGAGGACTCGCGCTCAGGTAGTTCCAGGCAGGGTGCTGCAAACCGGCGCCCAAAACTACCAAGCAAACTTCTAAAGCTGAACCCCAGGGACGTGTACACTCACGGGGACCTAGCAGGGGGCGCCACCAAGGAGAACAGTGGAAGGGCAAAAACTGAATAAAATGACAGAACCCCCACCAGGCAAAAACAAAAAGAAAAACAAAACCCCGCAAGAGGACAGCGAACCCCAAGGAACAGAGCCGGCCGCGATGTCGGGAAATACAAGCTGAGCAGCACCCTGCGCGAACAGAACACCCAAGAGCCCAACAGGCGGCCAAAAAACCGAAAGGTAAAACGGACCAGCAGAGGCAGACCCCGAGGAGCCTGTGGAAGGTGGCCCCAAGCCCCAAGGGCAGTACTTACAGGGCACCTAGGGAAGGCAGCCCTAGGCGCATGCAGCCCGAGTACTGAAGATAACTCCTGGCTCTCGCACCCACAAAACTAACACCACACGCAAAGCACAGTGCAGTAGCGACACCGGAGCCAGAGCACACGACCATCGCCTATAGCATCAGCCTCAAGAACTGAGGTGTGGGTAGCCGGCGCGGGGGGTCTGGGGCTCCCCCTTCCCCCTCCCGGGGAGGGGGGAGCTGCGCAGACAGCGGCGCGGCAGTGTATGACGTCATACTAGTTTGCTTGTTTTCGGTTGGGGAGTTCTATCCACTAGTTCGGTTTTTGGTAGCAATTTTAACCAGAATAGGGGTTTGTTTTGGGGCGCTTACCTTTCTGGGTGCCTGTTCCGGTCGATGGCAGACATAGAATGCTTCCAACTACACGGGGGCTTCTATAGGCCATTGCTCCCCTTGCCTCTCTGAGGGGGCCCGGTTCTGGCCGCGGTCCCCGGTAGGCCTAAGAACTCCATACACATGACTGATGCCAAAGTCTGACATTAGCATATCAGCCTGGGATAGCTCCGGGGAGCCGACGGGACTCCCCCCAGAAAAAATACTTATTTTGGAACTGATTTATTAATTTTATTATTTCGAAGCCGTTGGTCACTGAACTGTGGTGACGAAATCGAACAAAACACTGCCTGGTGTTGTGTTCGATTTCCAGTAACATATATTTCTCTCAAATATTCAATTTACATGAAATTATATATTTTGAACATTATTACGATAATAAGAGCTATAAAAAATACTTACTTTGGAGCTGATTTATTAATGTTATTATTTCGAAGCCGTAGATCGCTGAACTGTGGCGACGAAATCGAACACGACAAGCATGGTATTGTATGGACAGGGATTAGACCTGTCCACTCGTGCTGGAGTTGTGCTGCAATAACGTGAATAATTTCTCAAATAGCAGATATCTATCTTATTACAGTATATTTTTGGTTTTATTAAGTTTAGTTTAATTAGGATAATAAAGAGTTATTAAAACACCAGTTTTAGAAATGATTTATTAATGTGAAACGTTCAAAGCCATGGGTCACTGAACTATGACAACACAGACGAAAGTGAGTGAAACCTCACTGTAAAGTGAGGTTTACTGTACAGTATTCCCTTATCTGTCCACCCTCACACGTCTTGTTTCATCACAGAAAACGTATATAAGAAGATTTCAACATATTAGCTAGCTATTGACGCTTCAGCCTTTAAATTAATTTACAAAAAGATACGTGTGCCACAAAACGGTGAACGAAAATCATTGAAACTCAGTCGTTCACTTGTGTGGACGACTCTGGCTGGTGTTTGGTTAACATGCGTCACTTCTTGTGGACCATTCTGGCTGGTGTTTGGTTCATATGATTCACTTGTTGTGTGGTCCACTTGTGTGATCCAACTTGTCTTATGAAGGAATTATTAATTGTAATTTGTGACAGAATGAAACAGTTTTCCACCACTCTGTGAACTCTGTCCCAACATCGTAAGCTTGTGGACCACTTGTGGTCCACTTGTGTGGTCCATTTGTGTGGTCTATTTGTGTGGTCCATTTGTGTGATCCAACTTGTCATATGAAGGAATTATTAATTGTAATCTGTGATGGTATGGTAAAGTTTTCTACCATTGTGAACTCTGTCCCAACATCGTAAGCTTGTGGACCACTTGTGGATCACATGTGCGGTTCACTTGTGTGGTCCACTTGTGTGATCGATCTTGTCATATGAAGGAATTAATAATTGTAATCTGTGATAGAATGTGAAAGTTTTCCACCAGTCTGTGAACTCTGTCTCGACGTTGTAAGCAAATCCGAACATCCCCCGCTTCGGCGAACCATTGTTCGTCGAACCGGGTGAGTAAATCTGGCCTGAAAAGTGTGCGAACTAGCCAAAGATTCGTTGAATCGGGGTACGTTGAATCGAGGTTTTACTGTACTATAAAAGGTATTTTTTTCCCACGGACCTAGAACGTACTGCCCCTGGCCATGTGACCGCATTGTTTACTGTTAACTCGCGCGGCTGAAAGCAATGTCTCAGAATATTAGCCAGAGAAAATCAAATTCAGACAAAAATAGATAAATTCATGATTTCAACGGTTCGTGAAAGCACCCACTGGGAATTCAAAAAGTCATGCAGCATCCGCTGGCAACGAATGCTCTGCAAGCTATGCTGCACCCACCGATGCTGAATTCCCATCAACAAATTGTGCAGCCTCCGCCGGCCACAAATGCTCTGCAAGCTATGCTGCACCCGCCGATGCTGAATTCCCATCAACAAGTCGTGCAGCCTCTGCCGGCAACGAATGCTCTGCAAGCTATGCTGCACCCGCCGATGCTGAATTCCCATCGATAAGTTGTGCAGTCTCCGCCGGCAACGAATGCTCTGCAAGATATGCTGCACCTGCCGATGCTGAATTCCCATCGACAAGTCATGGAGCATCAGCCAGCAACGAATGGGTCACTGAACTTGCTTCATTGGCATTATGAATTTGCTCAGGAGATAGAGAATCATCTTGCACGATTATTAATTTGCTCAGGATTCATTATTAATTTGCTCGGCATTATTAATATGCTCAGGCGCAGGATTCTAATATACAAACCGCCAGATGCAACGGCCGAGGAATTCACAGAACAGATAAACAAAATAGAGAATAGCTTTGATAATTTGAAGAACCCGATACCTGATATTATCTTCCTAGGTGACTTCAACTTGCCCAGTCTCAGGTGGAGAATGGCAAACAATAATATTATACCAGGAAATCTATCGGGACCTAACCAACCACAGATTAGAGAACTACTTAGATTCTATGACAAATTTTCACTCAACCAGCAGATATCGGAGCCAATGAGAAATGAAAATATTTTAGATCTGGTCTTTACGAACAATGAAGACATTATCAGAGACATTCCGATATCAGATACCACATACTCAGATCACAAGCTCATTGAAGTGCGAACGACCATCAATACTCAGAATAGACCTAAAACGTTGATAAAGCGAGAGGGGCTATTCAGCAAATTCAATTTTAATAATAAAAGGATAGACTGGGAGACAATAAACAGGGAACTTACAAACATTCCATGGGAAACTGTTCTAAGTAATACAAGTCCTACAGAAGGAATAGAAAAACTGACTTCGGAAGCGTATCAAGTCTGTCTGAAACATGTTCCTTTGAGGAAAGCCAGAAAGAGATCCAACGTAGAAAGAGAACGCAGACGACACTATAAACGAAGGAAAAATATAACGGAAATGCTTATGCAGACACGAATTTCCCGTCAAAGAAGGAATAATTTAAATAGGGAGATTGAAAAAATCGAGCGGAAATTGAAACACTCAAATCAAACTGAAGAAAGGCAGTTAGAACAAAAAGCAATTCAGGAAATAAAGAAAAATCCAAAATACTTCTTTACATATGAGAAATCAAAAGCAAAAACCACTGCCAGTATTGGACCTATTTGTACAAGTGAAGGTTCATACACGGAGGATGACAAAGAAATTAGTGAAATCCTAAAAAAGCAGTATGAGGACATGTTTAGCACTCCAATAAACAACATGAAAGTGGAAGATCCAGACAATTTCTTCGTGCGGGATATTCAAACCCCTGTAAATATAACTGATATCAACACGAGCGCATTAGACTTTGAAAGAGAAATTGAAAACATGCCCATGCACTCGGCCCCAGGTCCAGATTGGAATTCATGGAATTCAATATTTATAAAGAAATGCAAAGTGCCGGTAGCACAGGCACTCAGTATAGTGTGGAGGAAGAGCTTGGACACGGGGGAGATACCAGATGCACTTAAAGTAGCAGACATAGCCCCTCTACACAAGGGAGGGAGCAAAGCATTGGCAAAGAATTATAGATCCGTTGCACTAACATCGCACATAATAAAAGTATTTGACAGAGTGATTAGGAGTCAGGTCACCAATTTCATGGAGAGCAATGACCTTCACAACCCAGGCCAACATGGATTTCGAGCGGGAAGATCGTGCCTCTCACAGCTACTTGAGCACTACGACAAAGTCACTGAGGCATTAGAAGAAAAACAGAATGCTGATGGGATATACACGGACTTTGCAAAGGCTTTCAATAAATGTGACCATGACGTGATAGCACATAAAATGAAGTCAATGGGAATAACCGGTAAAGTAGGACGTTGGATACTCAGTTTTCTGTCAAACAGGACTCAGCGAGTAACGGTCAACCAATTATAAAATCTAGTCCAAGCGCAGTTAAAAGCTCTGCACCTCAGGGTACAGTTCTTGCACCACTGCTTTTCCTTATTCTCATATCAGATATAGACAAAAATACAAGTCACAGCTTCGTATCATCCTTTACAGATGACACAAAATTCAGTATGAAAATTACCTCGGCTGAAGACATTGAAAAACTTCAAGCTGATATTAATAAAGTTTTTGACTGGGCATCAGAAAATAACATGATGTTTAACAGTGATAAATTCCAGGTACTCATGTACGGTAAAAATGAGGACCTTAAACATAACTCTTTCAGTGCCTGAGCCTAACCTAACTTAATCTAACTTTGTCTAAGGTGCTGTCTCTGCCTTACCATTTACCTAATGTTCTCTTATTCATATAATTTCCTAAATAATCCATCAAGTCTCCATGCACTTATGCAAGCATCTACCTCAGTTTCATTGTAAAATTTTACTTTGAAATTCCATTTATATTTTAAATTTATTTGTATTGATCTATGTCATTTATTGAAATCAATTATTGATCTCATTTTTGTTCTTTTAATTAAGTTCATACTAATTATAAGTTAAAACTAAGCTTAATAAAATTTATTATCTTTAAGATTATTTTACTTTTCAATTATCATTTGTCAAATTTTTTTATATATTCATCTTGTCAGTCTCTACTGATTTTTTGTTCTCTCCACCAAACTTGTGTATCCTCCATGGCTATCTAGTGACCTTAATTCTACCTCTAATTGTTTCAATTCTTTGTTTACTTGCATTTATTGTTGTGTCTTGCCATAATTATTCTCTAATTTAGCAGACTCAATACTTTGTAAGCTCTTATTGTATTGTTATATTATTATATTGTGTTTTGCTATAATTACTTTCTATTTTACAGCAGATTTGTCTTTCATCTGTTCATGTAATTGCTTATCTTATTGTATTGTGACATTCTTTTCTATATTGATATATATTATCTGTCTATTGTTACTTACAGTGTACCTGAGAGTACCTGTAAGCAATCTACCTCATTTTTCATTTTTGCTCAATTTTTTTTTGTATTGCTTAGTCTTGTTTATATTTTTGTTTTGTATATCTATATCTTGTGTTTTGTATAGTCCATGTTTATATGTTTTTTTCTTTAATCTCATTTATTACCTAGGTTTCCTAGCCTAGCCATACTCCCTTACTCCATTGTACCCCTGTAAGCCCCTTTTGTGTTTGGTACAGTATTGTGTACATTTTTTTCTTTTTGTTTTTCTTGTTTTTCCTGCAATCAGCTTTTTTTATGCAGTCAAGTATAGACCCAGAACTTAACCTCTTATCCACTATCTATGACAATAATCACTTTAATGATCTAAATTGCAGATATTTTGCAGCACATGATGTAAACAATGTATTAACTCATAATCACAATATCTCTGTAATCAATTTGAACGTTAGATCCCTAGGTAAACACTTCGATGATGTTAGTGCCTTGATTGAAGCTATTGACAACAAATTCTCTTTTATTATACTTACTGAAACATGGTTGAAAGAGGATACTACTCAACTCTTTAACATGCCTAACTACTCAGCAATCCACAACTGTCGTCAACTTCAGAGAGGTGGTGGCACTGCTCTTTACTACCACCAAGAACTAACATGCTTAAAAGAAATTAGAACTAGAGACTGCTATGGGGAGTATATCTTCGCCAGCTTCTGAGTCAAGGGTGCCGAGTCTATCCTGTCTGTGGGTGCAGTTTATAGAATTCCTAACACTGATGTGTCCGAATTCAACTCAAACCTTAGAAATCTAATACTTGATAACAGACTGAACAAAAACCACCTAATTATCGCAGGGGACTTTAATATTGACCTCTGCGAGCCAGAACACCCTACTGCTGTTAGCTTCCTCAACTGTATGAATTCCTGCTTCCTCATACCCTTAATCACTAGATCTACTAGAATCACTGATAGCACTGCCACGACTCTAGATCACATCTGGACAAACATAACCTCTCCGATTACTTCAGGTATAATCACCAATAGCACTACAGACCATTACCCCACATTTCTCTTAACTAACATTAGCAAACCACCTCTTGAGTCAAGAGAGATACGTTTTAGACTACACAATGAAACTGCTTTAGACAATTTTATAACTGCTACTGATAATGTCAACTGGGAGTCCGAGTTAGGTAACAGAGGACATCAACCTAGCAGTTCAATCTTTTCTTCAAAAAACTCTTAGCCTTTATAATACCCACTGTCCTATGCTTACAAAACAAGTCACAACCAAAAGGCTTAACAATCCCTGGCTTACAAAGGGAATACTTAAATCTATTAATAAAAAACATGACCTTGAGAAGAAGTATAGGTTAGGAATTGTCTCCAAAGAATTCTCAAAGAATTACTCATTATTGCTATCTAAGATAATTAGACGAGCCAAAACTAAATACTACGAAGATAAATTTACCCAAATAAAGAGCAACATTAAACAAACATGGAGAACAATTTCACAAATATTGGGATCAAAGAAGTCTTTAAATAACAAACTGACTCTCCTGTCTAATAACGATGGTCAGCTTTCAGCCTCTGATTCTGCTATTGAGTTCAATAGGTTCTTCTCTTCCATTGGTTCATCCCTTGCTAATGATATTCCATCTTCCAGTACTGACATTAACCCTTACACTGCTCAGGGGTCCTTGGGACATTTACACCCCTGTGCGCAAGAAAAAAAAAATTTCAAACATTTTTTTTCGTCTTCTAAACATGTTAATTTGTGTCCCCTGAGCACGGAAAAAATAAAAAAAAATCGTAGGGGACATATTTTGGGCGGAATTGACCGAGGAAGTCTGGCAAAAAGTGGGCGTTGACAGAGCGGTCGTCAGACCCGGTCAGCGTCACCCGCGTTGACAGATGGGAGTTGCCACAAAGATATTATTACCTAATTGTTTCAATGTCTCCGATTGATTTTTTCTTAGTTTTTTTGCAGTAATATTATTCAATAGTGTGTATTGTAATATATTTATATAATAAAAGTGGTTAATAATCGCTATACTCAAAAGTATGATGTGCATATTAGTGATTCAATTATTATGTTTATAAAACAATAAACAAATAGTTTTTGCTGCTATTACACTCTATACACGGGTTATATATAAGTATTGGCATGTTTTGGTCACCATAACGAACCACTAAGTTGGTATTGAGAGTCGAAAAGCAACGAGGAGTTACCGCCACACACCATCCAGCCACTCGCTGCCACTCCCTCAACACACGCACTAAACTTTCTCCCCCAACAATACCATTTGTGGTGTTATTACACTATATACAGACGTTATATATAAGTATGTATATATTTTGTTCACCACAACTGTACAGCTAAGCTGATATAGTTAGTTCAGGCACTAAGAGTCGTCGCTATCCACAGATGGCGGCTGGCGGCTCCCTCACTCTTTCAAGGTCACACGCACTAAACTTTCTCCCCCAACAATACCTTTTGCAGTGTTATTACCCTATATACACATATTATACATAAATATCTACATGTTTTATGCACCGTAACTGTACACCTAAGCTTGTAGTGCGCCCAAAGAGCAGAGTGGCCACCCTCTAAACAGCTAGACAAATCGTGCAGACGACGTCACCTCCGTCACCTATATGGCTCCTCCCAGCATAATCCTTTTGCTGTTATTACACTAATACACACATTATATATAAGTATCTACATTTGTGTTCACCATAGAGAACCACTGACCTGGTATGGTGAATGCAAACAATAACAGCTAGCCACACAGTCAGTAAACGATGCTGTCTCCCTCCATCTCTCAGCATCACTCCTCCCACAGCGCTAATTATTACAACAATCCTGCTATTATCACAACCCTGGTTATTTATATCACAGTCATTGGTCATCTGTAATATTGTCATCGCTAAATAATAACAATTATATATTTATTTTGACATTTCTCGGCGATGATGTGGTCACAAGCTGAACATCAATGCTGTTCGCTCATGCTGCGTGCGCCGGCCTTGGTTGCTCCAACAGTACTGTGCCTCTCACACCTGAGAATATTGCCCACGATTTTTTTTTAAAATGGCATCTGTTTACAAGAGCCCTGAGGAAGCTACTGTGAACCCCGTGTAGCTGCGGGCCATTTGAATCAGGCCTGGCACCCTATGGCGTATATATACGCCATGCGCACCATGGGACATGTTACTCAGGGCGTATATATACGCCATGCGCAGTTTAAGGGTTAAGGACCATCTTACAGGGAACTATCCCCAGTCTCTGTACCTAAAGCCTATTAATTCCATTGACGTCAATGAGATAATCCTTTCCCTTAAAACCAAGTCTGGTGCCCTTGAGGAGATACCAACTTTAATCTACAAAAAAGCCTCCAGATCTTTAGCCCCTGCTATTGCTTTGCTCTTCAACAAGTCACTTGAACTCCAAACCTTTCCAGATATTCTAAAAAAAGCGAGAGTAACGCCTGTCCACAAATGTGGTGATCTCACAGATGTTAACAACTACAGACCTATATCAATCCTGCCAAACTTGTCAAAAATTTTTGAAAAACTAATCTATAAGCAGCTTTACTCATATCTAGCCAAACTCAATATACTTAGCCCTTGCCAATATGGCTTCAGGCCCCAAAAAAGCACTAACGATGCACTTATTAGTATGCTTAACTCGATTCATACAGCTCTTGATAAAAATGAGTTCAGTGTTGGGTTATTTGTGGACCTGCGTAAAGCTTTCGATACTGTCAACCACCAAAACCTTCTTCTTAAATTACATCATTATGGTGTCAGAGGACACTCCCTACAATACCTCAAATCCTACCTTACTGACAGGCTCCAATGTGTTTCTGTGAATAATACAATTTCTCCCACCCTACCCATCAACATTGGTGTTCCTCAGGGCAGCATACTTGGCCCTCTCCTCTTTCTCATCTACATTAATGACCTTCCAAATGCCTCCCAACACCTCAAACCAATTCTATTTGCTGACGACACAACCTTCATTTACTCCAGTCCTGATCCCCTTGCTCTAAATGCCACAGTAAATACTGAGCTAAATAAAGTCCATCTGTGGCTAACTGCCAACAAACTCACCCTTAACATTGACAAAACTTTCTATATTCTGTTTGGCAATAAATCCTCTAATCAAATAAATCTCAAAATAAACAATACCCAAATTTGTAACAAATTAGATGGCAAATTCCTTGGCATTCTCATTGACCACAAGCTGAATTTCCAGGGACACATTCTAAACATATCAAAAAAAGTTTAAAAAACTGTGGGCATTCTTTCTAAGATCAGATATTATGTACCACGCCCTGCCCTGGTGACTCTCTATTACTCCCTTATCTATCCATATCTCAACTATGGTATTTGTGCTTGGGGCTCTACTACCCAAAATCACTTACGTCCTCTAATTACTCAACACAAAGCTGCTATTAGGACAATATCCAATTCTGGCCCCAGACATCACTCGGTACCCCTACTCAAATCTCTGAATATGTTAGACATTAAGTCACTGCACATTCTCTCATGTGTATTATACATATATAAAATGCTAAACTGTAATGCCAATCCTGATCTCAAAAGCTTCATAGAAGGTTGTAACAGAACCCATGAGCACCACACCAGAAATAAATACAGTTTTGATATTCCTAGAGTGAGACTTAATCAAACCAGAAATGCTCTACAAATCAAGGGGCCCAGAATGTGGAATGACCTTCCCAACCATGTTAAAGACAGTACCTCTCTCAACCAGTTTAAGTTAAAACCGAAGCTATACCTAATAAATTCCCTGTAACCTACCTTACCCCTCTATTGTCAACCCATGTATGTTTTTTGTTTTTTTTTGTTTTTCAAACCAACGCTGTTTGAATGTAATTTTCTGTAATAATTTGTAATTGTATTTGTGCTGCTTTTTCAACAATGTTCCCCCCTCTTTTACCTCTATTTTTATTTATACTGAACGCATTTTTTTCTTTTTACCCATTAGTTTTAAGCTTTAGTCATTAGTGTTTTTTCCTGCCCGAAACGCTTTGCGTAATAGTGGCTTTAGGCACTGTATGTACTAGCTCTATCTATAAAGCCAACAAACTTTGTAAAATCTCTTTATGTATGTACCTTTACCTAAATAAAAATTATTATTATTATTATAATACAGGGTACAAAACACAATCAAATGTGCCCATAGTAGGAAAACAGCATTTACAGTGGCACCTCGGAATATGAGTAATTACCTAAGTGTAGTTACAGGATGAGAGCTACGCTCGTGGTGTCCCGACTTCCCAGCACTCTTTGTCATATAACGCTTTGAAACTACTGACGGTCTTGGCCTCCACCACCTTCTCACTTAACTTGTTCCAACCGTCTACCACTCTATTTGCGAAGGTGAATTTTCTTATATTTCTTCGGCATCTGTGTTTAGCTAGTTTAAATCTATGACCTCTTGTTCTTGAAGTGCCAGGTCTCAGGAAATCTTCCCTGTCGATTTTATCAATTCCTGTTACTATTTTGTATGTAGTGATCATATCACCTCTTTTTCTTCTGTCTTCTAGTTTTGGCATGTTTAATGCTTCCAACCTCTCCTCGTAGCTCTTGCCCTTCAGATCTGGGAGCCACTTCGTAGCATGTCTTTGCACCTTTTCCAGTTTGTTGATGTGCTTCTTAAGATATGGGCACCACACAACAACTGCATATTCTAGCTTTGGCCTAACAAAAGTCATAAACAATTTCTTTAGTATATCGCCATCCATGTATTTAAATGCAATTCTGAAGTTAGAAAGCATCGCATAGGCTCCTTGCACAATATTCTTTATGTGGTCCTCAGGTGATAGTTTTCTATCTAGAACCACCCCTAGATCTCTTTCTTTATCAGAATTCTTTAAAGATTTCTCACATAATATATAGGTTGTATGGGGTCTATGTTCTCCTATTCCACATTCCATAACATGACATTTATTAACATTAAATTCCATTTGCCAGGTGGTGCTCCATATACTTATTTTGTCCAGGTCTTCTTGAAGGGCATGACAATCATCTAAATTTCTTATCCTTCCTATTATCTTAGCATCATCAGCAAACATGTTCACATAATTCTGTATACCAACTGGTAGATCATTTATGTACACAATAAACATCACTGGTGCAAGAACTGAACCCTGTGGTACTCCACTTGAGACATTTCTCCATTCCAATACATTGCCTCTGATTACTGCCCTCATTTTTCTATCAGTCAGAAAATTTTTCATCCATGATAGAAGCTTACCTGTTACCCCTCCAATATTTTCCAGTTTCCAGAACAACCTCTTATGTGAAACTCTGTCGAAAGCCTTTTTTAGGTCCAGATAGATGCAGTCAACCCAACCATCTCTTTCCTGTAATATCTCTGTGGCTCGATCATAGAAACTGAGTAAATTCGATACACAGGATCTTCCAGATCGAAAACCATACTGTCTGTCTGATATTATATCATTTCTCTCCAGGTGTTCTACCCATTTAGTTTTGATTAGCTTTTCCAATACTTTCACTATTACACTTGTCAATGATACAGGTCTATAATTGAGGGGGTCTTCCCTGCTGCCACTTTTGTAGATTGGAACTATGTTAGCCTGTTTCCACACGTCTGCTACGATTCCTGTACACAGGGATGCCTGAAAGATCAGGTGAAGTGGAATGCTGAGCTCAGATGCACATTCTCTCAGAACCCATGGTGAAACGCCATCTGGGCCAGCTGCTTTGTTCTTCCCGAGCTCCTTTAGCATATTTTCCACTTCATCTCTAGACACCTCTATCCGCTCTATGTTGTTCTCTGGAATTCTTATTGTGTCTGGTTCTCTGAAGATTTCATTTTGTACAAACACACTTTGGAACTTTTCATTTAATGTTTCACACATTTCCTTTTCATTTTCCGTGAATCTGTTTCCCATTTTCAACCTCTGGATATTATCCTTTACCTGCAATTTGTTGTTTATGAATTTGTAGAATAGGCCCAGTTCTGTTTTACATTTATCTGCTATCCCTTTTTCAAAATTTCTTTCTGCCTCTCTCCTTACTGCTGTATAGTTGTTTCTCGCATCTTTGTATCGCTGGTATGCTTAGGGGTTTGGCCTCTTCCTATACTGATTCCATTTTTGTGTCTTTTGGTCTCTTGCCCTCTCACAATTTCTGTCGAACCAATCCTGTTTTCTGGCCCTGCATCTCTGTTTTGGTATGAATGTTTGTGTGCCTTCCTCGTATAGTTTTAAAAATTTGGCATACATTTCATTTACTTCCCTGCCTAGCAACAATTCTGTCCAATTACACTCATTAAAAAAATTTCGAAGTTCCCCATAGTTGCCTCTCCTTAAATCGAGTTTATCAACTGTTTCAATGTCCCCATTTTCTTCTAGATGATATCTTAAAGCATATTTAATGTCTAACAGGACGTGATCACTCTTTCCCAAGGGAGGAAGGTACTGGATGTCAAAAATCTCTTCTTCTTTCCTGGTGAATACTAGATCCAGTACTGACGGTACATCTCCTTCCCTCATTCTTGTGGCTTGCTTTATGTGTTGATACAAGAATGTCTCCAGAATGAGGTTCACAAATCTGCATGTCCAAAAGTCCTCCGTTCTTGCTTCATAGGCCTCCCAGTCTATTGCTCTAAAGTTGAAGTCCCCCAGTATCAACAGTCGTGATTTATCTTTATCTGCTTGTACAATAATATCTCTCATGACCATTATGAGGCCCTCTCATTTGTCATCCAGTTCTTCCTTTGTCCATGTGTTGCTTGCTGGTGGGCTGTAGGTATTTACAATTATCAGCTTATCATCCTGATTCCAGACCTGCAATGCCATTATGTCAATATCTCGAGGGTTTTCAAATATTAACTCTTTTACCTTCAGGTGTTTTTTCACCAGTACAGCCACTCCTCCTCCCTTCCTAGTTTTCCTGTCACGTCTCCAAACCGAGTAGCCTCTTGGGAATATGACTTCATTTATTATATTTCCTTCAAGTTTCGTCTCTGATAATGCAACAATATCTGGGACCCTAAGCTGGATTATATCTTGCAACTCCAAAGTTTTTGACCTCACTCCATCTATGTTGGTATATACCATTTTCAGGAACATGTTCCCTTTTCCTTTGCTCTTTACTCCCCCTTCCACTACTGATCTTGTTGCTTTGTTTTTATGTACCAATTCACAAGCTTTCCAGTCCCTGTCACTTTGTAAAAAAAAAGAATTTCTGTCTTCTTCATTTCTATCCCCATTTAGACGTTTTGCCTCAATTAGGTTCATTTTCAGCTTTTCTCTGTCTTCCTTGGAGAGGTCTTGTCTTATTGACCAAAATTTGCCAACCTCATCACTCTGCAGTTTCCTGGCATTTCTTAGCACTTCCATCATGTTTTTCACTCCATTAAACGTCACCCTTAAGGGGCGGTTCTTTTCATTCTCATATTTTCCTATTCTTCTAAAATCACTGACATTTTCCTTTGAGCCTTCTCCTAAACCTACTATTTTCTCTATGATTTTCATCTCTTCTGCCGCTCGGTCCACCCTAGATGAAATTTCCTTCTCTAAACATCCAAAAATGATTATGGACTTAGTTCTATCTGCAGTGTTTTGTACCAGTTTACTGTTGGTAACCAGTTCTTTCCTAATTGCTTGCCTAATTTCTGCTTCTTGTTGGTCATTTCTGGTTTTGACTTCCGAACACACTTCTTTGATAGTCTCTCTCTCTTTTACAACTTCAGCATATGTCGCTTTTATTTCTTCTTTATACTTTTCTAGTTCTTTATTCACCTCCTCTATATGAGTTGTCAGTGAAGTTTCCAGTTGGAGATCCTTACCTAACTCTATGTTAGCCCTTAGGCTTGCTTGGAGTTGTTCACCATATGAGTCTATTTTCTTGTTTATTTCTTCAAAGTCACCACACTTCACTTTCCATGCCTCATTTTCTTTCACTAGTTCCTTGATTTGCTCCTCCTGATTTGTTACCTTGTCTGTTAATGCAGTAATAATCTTACCTTGTTGAAGCATACTCCCTTTTAGAGTGCAAAGCTCACTCCAAAGAGCTCCATTGTCCTCTTCCAATTTAAGCACTAAGTTTGTCCCTGTATGCGAGTTTTTCGGAATACGAGCAGGATTTCCTCGGAAAATTTGTCTCGGAAGGCGAGGGTTACCTCGGAACGTGAGTTTGTTGATACGCGTTCAGGCCGACCTAGCGCGTGGTTTGTCGCCCCTCCGCCCCTCAGTTTACCATTGTCTCGCGCCCAGTGACTATCCCACATCAATTCTTCACCCGGGTTTTCAGTGTTTTGTTGGATTTTTGGTCATTTGACTATACAATTTGTTATTATATATCTTACCATGGGTCCCAAGAAAGCCAGTGGTGAGGATCAAAGCCAGAAAGCCCATGTGAGGATGACAATAGAGCAGAAACAAGAGATCATTCAGAAGCATGAGAATGGTACACGTGTTGTTGAACTTTGTAGGCAGTACAACAAAGCTACATCAACAATATGCACTATACTTAAGAAGAAAAATGAGATTATGAGTGCTAAAGTGGCAAAAGGAGTAAGAACAATGATGAAACAAAGACCACAAATACTTGAAGACGTGGAAAAGTTGTTATTAATTTGGATACACGACAAGGAATTTAGGGGTGATA
Source organism: Procambarus clarkii (assembly GCF_040958095.1). Lineage (NCBI taxonomy): Eukaryota > Metazoa > Arthropoda > Malacostraca > Decapoda > Cambaridae > Procambarus > Procambarus clarkii. The sequence continues at coordinate 15,699,416 of NC_091222.1, forward strand.
GTGTTTCGGAGGCCATCATTTGTGAGAAAGCCAGGGTATTGCACGAAGACCTTCTAAAGAAAACCCCTGCAACGAGTGATGCCGATACGAAAGAGTTTAAGGCAAGCAGGGGCTGGTTTGAAAAATTTAGAAAAAGAAGTGGTATCCATAGTGTTACAAGGCATGGGGAGGCAGCCAGCTCAGACAAACCAGCCGCTGGACGATTTATTGAGGAATTTAACCCTTAAACTGCGCAACGCGCCTGCAGGCTCACGTCTGGTTTGCGCAATGCGCCTCCGGATATTTGTATTTTTCAAGTTCCATTCAAAACTCCCGCGGCTACATGGGGTTCACATCAGCTTCCTCAGGGCTCTTGTAAACAGACGCCATCTTTAAAAAAAATCGTGGTCCACATTCCCGGGTGTGGGAGCCTCAGTAGTGTGTGAGCAACCAAGGCTGGCGCTCGCAGCATGAGCGCACAGCACTGCTGTTCAGCATGTGACCACAGCATCGCCTAATAATGTCAAAATATATATATATATATAACTTGTATTATTTAGCTATGATAGTGTTATATTAGAGCCTGAGTGTGATAATGACTGGGTACAATGTTCAAATATCAGTGATTCAATGCTGTTCACGATGCTCACAGCGGTAGCCACAGCATTATTTCGTTCATCAAGGAATCTTCAAATGATTTCTTAGGTTCCTTTTCAAAATAAACATGTGGTCAATTATTCATTTACAGGAATTAGGGACCAGGATTGTGATAATAGCAGGATTGTGGTTATAATTAGCATTGTGCGTAGTATTGTGGAAGGAGGAATTTTGATGAGGGAGGGAGGGCGAGAATTGAGGTAGCCTCATCGTGTGTGTGTGGCTGCCACTCTTTTTTTTGCTCACCATACTAGCTTAATGGTTCGCTATGGGCAACACATATGTACATGGGTATATATAGTGTAAGAACAGCAACAGGAGAATGTTGAGAGGAGCTATTTTGGTGAGGGAGGTGACGTAATCGTAGCGTCATCTGCTGTGTGATTTTTCATGCAGTGTATAGTGTCCACTGTACTGTTTGGACACAATATCGGCTTACTTGCATAGTTCTGGTAAATAAAACATGTAGATAGGTATATAGAACATGTGTAATAAGAACTATAACAATATGGTGGGAGGAGCAATGTTGGCGAGTAAGATGTTGGAGTGAGGGAGACTGGCTGGGTGTTGCTGCTCTCACTAGAGGTGTTCTGAATGTGTTCATGGCCAAATGCTCCTATTGGCCCATACGAGGCAGCTGCTGTTGGCCCATACGAGGCAGCTGCTGTTGGCCCATACGAGGCAGCTGCTGTTGGCCCATACGAGGCAGCTGCTGTTGGCCCATACAAGGCAGCTGCTGTTGGCCCATACGAGGCAGCTGCTATTGGCCCATACGAGACAGCTGCTATTGGCCCATACGAGGCAGCTGCTATTGGCCCATACGAGGCAGCTGCTGTTGGCCCATACGAGGCAGCTGCTATTGGCCCATACGGGGCAGCTGCTATTGGCCCATACGAGGCAGCTGATATTGGCCCATACGAGGCAGCTGCTATTGGCCCATACGAAGCAGCTGCTACGCGGTGTTCTGAATGTGTTGATGGTGAATGTATATAGTGTGTGACAGTGTATAGTGTGTAAATAGATTGTATATATACACAAATTAGCATGATACATAGTAAATATGTGCTGCATATGTGTACACAAGTTTCATGCACGTAACACAGTGTCTACGGACAGTACGGATGTTGTACTGCGATATTATAGTGTACGTGTTCATTATACGTTGAATTGGCACATAAAACAATGAAAATGTATTTGGAAAGGTGCGCAAAAAATGAACGAAAATATATTCGCGGCAACTCGCGCGCCCCACCCCGAGCGCCCCACCGCCCCCGAGAGCTTACGGCACGGGCGCACGGGGAATGATGACGTCACGCCCCAACTTCCGGACCCCATAGCAGCCAAAGTAAGTACAATTTCGACTTTTTTTTTTACATACCCATACTGAGGGAAGGGTTTTTGACACTTTAAAAAGAAAAAATAATTTTTTCCAGAGAATTTATTTCCTGCGCACTGCGGGGGTGAAAATAATTTTTTCCAGAGAATTTATTTCCTGCACACTGCGGGGGTGTCACATTTGGAGGCAACGCAGTTAAGGGGTTAAAGAGTTTGCAGAGGCTGAGGGATACCTACCGCAACAAGTGTTTAATTGTGAAGAAACAGGACTGTTTTGGAAAAGAATGCCTAAGAGGACATACATTACCAAGGAGGAAAAATCCTTGCCCGGACACAAGCCTATGAAAGATAGGTTTACGCTTGTGCTGTGTTCAAATGCGAGTGGCGATTTGAAAATTAAACCCTTGCTAGTGTATCATTCTGAAAATCCAAGGGTTTTCAAACCATATAAAGCGCAGAAAACCCATTTGTGTGTGATGTGGAAGGCTAATAAAAAAGCATGGGTGACTAGGCTTATTTTTTCGGAGTGGGTGAATGAAGTGCTGTGCCCTGCCATAGAAAAATATCTGCAGGAGAAACATTTGCCACTCAAAGCCGTGCTTCTCCTCGACAATGCTCTTGTCATCCTTCAGGCTTGGAAGATGATTTGTTGCCCAGATACAATAAATTCCTCAGAGTTAAATTCCTTCCTCCTAACACCACTCCTCTAATTCAGCCTATGGACCAGAAAATCATAGCAAATTTTAAGAAACTTTATGAAAGGGCACTTTTCCAGAAATGTTTTGAAGTGACTGAAGCCACAAACCTCACCCTCAGAGTTCTGGAAACACCATTTTAACATTTGTAGTGCTTTAAAACTCGTTGACAAAGCCTGGCAAGAAGTGACTCAAAGAACCCTGATCTCTGGCTGGAGAAAATTGTGGCCTGAATGTGTGAGAGAACTAGACTTTGAGGGGTTTGAGCCTGTAAATGATGCCCCTATTGTTGAGGAAATTGTTACTCTGGGCCGGCAAATGGGCTTGGAATTGGATGATGATGATGTGGAGGAGTTGGTGGAAGAACACAACGAAGAACTGACCACTGAAGAACTCAAGCCCTTCAACAGGAACAGCAAGATAACGCAGCTGATGATTCTACAGTGGAGGATGAGGCAGTAGCGAATGTCCCTTCTGCAGAAATTAGGAAGGTGTGTCAGATGTGGGAAAAGATTCAAACCATTATTGAAAAGACTCACCCAGAGAAAGCTGTAGTAGACCGTTGCCTTAATCTTTTCAATGACAATGTGATGCCTTACTACAGAGACAGCTTGCGAAGAAGGGAAAAGCAAGCTTCCATGGACAGATTTGTGGTGAGAAAATCGAGCAGTGAGCCACACCCAGGACCTAGTGGCACTCAGATAAAATGTGCCAGGGAGTGCACACCTGAAAGGTCCTCACTGCCTGATGTGATAATGGAAGGGGACTCCCCTACCAAACAGTAACTCCTCTCCTCCTTCCCCCTCCTCACCATCTTCCATACGCCTACAGCATTCAACAGCAAGGTAAGTAATAACTTGAACATAGTTTTGTAGGTTTATTTAGATGAATTAGGTATAAAAATTTAGTTTGATCTGGGTTTTTGGGGTAGTCAGGAACGGAATAATTCATTTCCCATTATTTCTTATGGGGAAATTAGCTTCGGAACACGAGTTTTTGGAATACGAGCCGTCTCCAGGAACGGATTAAACTCTTAAACTGAGGTACCCCTGTAAAGGATTTGGGAATAATGATGTCTGACGACCTAATGTTTAGGGAGCATAACCAAGCAAATATTGCAACAGCCAAAAAAATGATAGGATGGATTACGAGAACTTTCAAATCTAGGGAACCACCACAATGGTTGTACTCTTCAAGTCACTTGTGTTGTCCCATCTTGAGTACTGCTCAGTACTCGCTTCCCCCTTCAGAGCAGGAGAGATTGCTGAAATAGAGGGAATACAGAGAACATATACGGCACGCATAGATGCGATAAAGCACCTAAATTATTGGGATCGTCTCAAAGCCCTCCAAATGTACTCACCAGAAAGAAGACGAGAGAGAGATACCAAATAATTTACACCTGGAAGATACTGGAGGGCCAAGTACCAAATCTACACAGTAAAATAACAACATACTGGAGTGAACGACATGGAAGAAAATGCAGAATAGAACCAGTGAAGAGCAGAGGTGCCATAGGCACAATCAGAGAACACTGTATAAACATCAGAGGTCCACGGTTGTTCAACACCCTCCCAGCAAGCTTAAGAAATATTGCCGGAACAACCATGGACATCTTCAAGAGGAAACTAGATTTATTCCTCCAAGGAATGCCGGAACAACCATGGACATCTTCAAGAGGAAACTAGATTTATTCCTCCAAGGAATGCCGGAACAACCATGGACATCTTCAAGAGGAAACTAGATTTATTCCTCCAAGGAATGCCGGACCAACCGGGCTGTGGTGGGTATGTGGGCCTGCAGGCCGCTCCAAGCAACAGCCTAGTGGACCAAACTCTCACAAGTTAAGCCTGGCCTCGGGCCGGGCTTGGGGAGTAGAAGAGCCAAGAGCCCCATCAACCAGGTATCAACCAGGAGATAGAGAATCATCCTGCACGATCTCAAATTTGGATACATTCCTCTGCACCTCTACCCAGTGCCACCCAAAGCCTCCTAGCATTAGAAATTTGGTAAGTATCCACTTGATTTAACAGCTTATATGGAGCTGCACCCTGGTCGTTATTCCGGAACTCCGGTATTTCCTAAGTGTCGGTAATTTTTCAGGTAACATTCAAGTAAGATATATTTTGTACAGAAATCCACTTGGTCCAGCACTCTAGTGCCTTCTACCCTGTGATGTCACAGATTCACGGCACATTGTTTTGATTTGTCAAGAGGCTGGAGTGTTAATTTCGTGACTTTGTTGGATATATCTGCACAATCAAGGAACATCCGTGCACCATGTTGGCTCCAAATGAACTCATTGTGTCAGTGACGGCTGACTGGTGGGTGGATGGGCAGGCAGGCAGGGATGGAAAGGCTGAAATGTAGGCAGGCAGGCAGGCAGGCAGGAAGAGGCTGGGAAGGAGGCAAGGAGGGAGATAGGCCAGGAGGCAGAGGCTGGGTGGTAGGCAAGGAGGGAGGCAGGCAGGGAGGGAGGCGGGCAGGCAGGCAGAGGCTGGGTGATAGGCAGGGAGGAAGGCAGGCAGAGCTTGGGAGGGAGGGAGGCAGGCAGGCAGAGCTTGGGAGGGAGGGAGGCAGGCAGGCAGAGCTTGGGAGGGAGGGAGGCAGGCAGGCAGAGCTTGGGAGGGAGGGAGGCAGGCAGGCAGAGCTTGGGAGGGAGGGAGGCAGGCAGGCAGAGCTTGGGAGGGAGGGAGGCAGGCAGGCAGAGCTTGGGAGGGAGGGAGGCAGGCAGGCAGAGCTTGGGAGGGAGGGAGGCAGGCAGGCAGAGCTTGGGAGGGAGGGAGGCAGGCAGGCAGAGCTTGGGAGGGAGGGAGGCAGGCAGGCAGAGCTTGGGAGGGAGGGAGGCAGGCAGGCAGAGCTTGGGAGGGAGGGAGGCAGGCAGGCAGAGCTTGGGAGGGAGGGAGGCAGGCAGGCAGGCAGAGCTTGGGAGGGAGGGAGGGAGAGGATGGAGATGGATGGAAGAAGGGAGGGGAGGGGAGGGGAGGGGAGGGGAGGGGAGGGGAGGGGAGGGGAGGGAGGGAAGGGAGGGAGGGGAGGGAGGGAGGGGAGGCAGGGAAGGGAGGGAGGGGAGGGAGGGGAGGCAGGGAGGGAAGGGAGGGGAGGCAGGGAGGGAGGGGAGGGAGGGAGGGGAGGCAGGGAGGGAGGGGAGGCAGGGAGGGGAGGGAGGGAGGGGAGGGAGGGAAGGATGGATTGATGGAGGGAGGGATGGATGGATGGATGGAGGGAGGGAGGGATGGAGGGAGGGATGGAGGGAGGGATGGAGGGATGGATGGATGGAGGGATACCTTGAGGTTACCTTGAGGTGCTTCCGGGGCTTAGCGTCCCCGTGGCCCGGTCATCGACCAGGCCTCCTGGTTGCTGGACTGATCAACCAGGCTGTTGGACGCGGCTGCTCGCAGCCTGACGTATGAGTCACAGCCTGGTTGATCAGATATCCTTTGGAGGTGCTTATCCAGTTCTCTCTTGAACACTGTGAGGGGTCGGCCAGTTATGCCCCTTATGTGTAGTGGAAGCGTGTTAAACAGCCTCTGATGTTGATAGAGTTCTCTCTCAGAGTACCGGTTGCACCTCCACTTTTCAACGGGGGTATTCTGCACATCCTGCCATGCCTTTTTAATATCTACGGGCTCACCATAGCCCGTGCTACTTGGAACTTTGTTCCAGGTAGCGAATCTTTAACAACAACATGCCATGTCTTCTGCTCTCATGTGATGTTATTTCTGTGTGCAGGTTTGGGACCAGCCCCTCTAATATTTTCCACATGTAAATTATTATGTATCTCTTCCGCCTGCGCTCAAGGGAGTACAGATTTAGGCTCTTTAGTCGGTCCCAATAGTTTAGGTGTTTTACTGAGTGGATTCTAGCAGTAAAGGATCTCTGCACGCTCTCCAGGTTAGCAATTTCTCCAGCTTTGAAAGGGGCTGTCATTGTGCAGCAGTACTCCACTCTAGAGAGCACAAGCATTTTGAAAAGGGTCATCATCGGTATAGCATCTCTAGTGTGAAAAGTTCTTGTTATCCAAACTGTCATTTTTCTTGCAGTTGTGACGGATACTTTATTGTGTTCTTTAAAGGTAAGGTCTTCCGACATGAGTACACCCAGATCCTTTACATTGCCTTTACGTTCTATGTTATGATTTGCCTGAGTTTTGTAAGTGGTTTCCGTTTTTATATTTTCATTTTTTCCATAGCGCATGAGCTGGAACTTATCTTCGTTAAACACCATATTATTTTCTGTAGCCCATAGAAAGACCTGATCTACATCTGACTGGAGGTTTGCCGTGTCCTCTATGTTGCCTACTCTCATGAAGATCCTAGTGTCATCTGCAAAGGATGATACAGTGCTATAGGTTGTGTTCTTGTCTATGTCCGATATGAGGACGAGAAAAAGTACTGGAGCAAGCACAGTACCCTGGGGGACTGAGCTCTTCACGGTTGATGGGCTTGATTTTATTTTGTTGACTATTACACATTGGGTTCTGTTGGTCAGGAAATTGTAGATCCATCTGCCTATTTTTCCGGTAATTCCTTTTGAACGCATTTTATGTGCAATAACGCCATGGTCACATTTATCAAAAGCTTTTGCGAAATCTGTGTAAATTACATCAGCGTTTTGTCTGTCTTCCATAGCATCTAATGCCATATCATAGT